>NC_050580.1:8610111-8857611 GCF_011100635.1 Trichosurus vulpecula | reverse complement strand
CCTCAAACTGATATCCCTGCCTTCTAGCCTGCTGTGAGCTTCCACACTCCCAGGCAATGATAGTGGCTCTGGGCTGATGGGGCTGTGGCCATGGGCATCACTTCTTCCTGGCGGGATCGCTGACTTACCTGTAGATAATGCAGGCGCTGTTCCTGCACGTGGCACAGTTTGCTGTGTCCTGCCCAGTCCTGTAGGAAAGCCTGTAAAGACAAGAAGACCCAAGTGTTAGCGATCGGTAGCCTGCAATCTGTGGTCCTCAGAGAGGTAGGCAGAAATGCCCCCTCCCCCCTCCAAACTAGGCATCATCGCTGTTCATGGTAATGAAAACCGATTAACGTTGGATTTTCCGTTGGACTACTGATTGTGTGTTTATTGTCCTTAGATGTAATGTGTGCAGCAGAAAAATATTTAAATTAAATTTTGTGTGGGAACAGAAGCTGTTGGCTGAGCTAAATCATCCCCTTTATCATCAGCAATGGGGCTTTGATGTGAGTCCCTGCGGTTAGTATTTATTGTGTTCTAAGTTTGGTGTTAAAATGTTAAAGAAACAATAATTCTTAGAAGTGGTGATGCAGTGTTTTGGACTTGCCTCTTGGTCTCTTGACCAGTGTAGTTCTAAGCATTTTGGGACCATAGAGTAAGAGCTGACAGACCTAGTGCAGCCTCTTCATTGTATCAAGGAGCAACCTGAAGAACAGGATGGAGAAGGAACTTAATGGCTGCCCTGGTAGCTAGTAAAGATTTAAACCCAAATCCTCAGAATCCAGAAGTGCTGCATGGGGACCTAGACCTTGGGCTGAGAGCCTGGAGCTTGGGCCTCCTCCCTAGACCTTGGGCTGAGAGCCTGGAGCTCGGGCCTCCTCTTTCTGTGGTGGGTTTTTTCAGATGATTCATTCAGCTGTACTGTGCCCGTGAGGGCTTTGCAAAGATAGTTGTTTTTGATGTATATTGGGCAATCAATTTATCTGAATATAAATGAAGTGCTTTTTGGCTCACAGTTTCTTGAAGACATCTGGGTTGCACTGAGAATCTGTTATGTTCTTCTTGAGAAAGTGATGTCAAGATAACTTACAGCATTTCCGGTCCATCTAGGCCCACCTTTAATCGGAATTGTTTGTAAAATACCAACGCATTTTTTCTGCATTTTTTCTTCTTTTGTGTCCAGAGACAAGTATAATCCCCCAGCAGTTCCATTTTAGGGAAGAGAATTGACTCAGAAACAAAGTTGGGAGTTGTTTATGTTGACGGATCCCTGTGCCCAGGCAGCAACAAGAGGGTGCACACAAAGGGTTTGGTCAACGTCTGCCTTTGATATTTCTGGTGCTTTCACTGGATAAATGTCTGTTCTACGGATCATGTAATTTAAATAGAAAAGCACATTTGTTTCTCTACTGCTGTGTCCCCCAAATATTTGATGAAAGGCTTTTCTCCTTAATGTCAGAGCCTCTCCTTGGGGATCCGTCCCCTGGGTCTTGATCTTTGGGTCTGGCGCCCTTGGATGCAATGAATGCATTCTGTCTCAACACAGTCTCGCCAGGCTCTGCATTTCCAGGAAGGGAATCCAGACAGGAATTTTACCCTGTCATAGTATGACTGCAGTGATTTTTACCCTGGCTCCCTCGGTCTCTGGTAACAGCCCAGTTCCCATTTGTCCAGCCCTGGAAGGTCCTCTAACTTAACAGCCCTGGGAAGCAGGTGATCTAATGATGTCCACAGTGCAGAGGAGGAGGCTGAGACTCAGGGAGGTAAGGGGTTTGCCCCAGGTGGCAGAGCGAGGAGGTGTCCTTCAAACCCAGGCCTCCCAGGCCCTGGATGCAGAGCTCCTTCTACTTCACTTTCACCTTGCAGGGCCAAGGTGAACTTGCCCAGGAGCCATCACACATTGGTTTCTTAAGGGAGTGCATTCTCACAGCCTCAGACAAAGAGGCTTGGCCATGGACTGGGGCTCATCTCCTGGCTCTGTTGGTGTCCTTTGAGCAAGGCTCCAATTCTCATCTGTAAAATGAGAGGCTTGGCCAATGGGGCACCAAAGGCCTTTCTGGTCCTGAATTTCTGATCCTCTGACTTCTCTGAGCTGCTTCCTCCTCTCTACGGTGAAGAGAGTTAGTGTATGTGGACCTGTGATCCCATGAAATCTTTGAAATCTTTCTAAAAAGATTAACTTCCCCAGTCTCCTGATGATGCTTTGCAGCCCTGGGACCACACAGAAGGAAGAAGGGGTCTTAGCCGAATCTCGTCTTGCTCTTAATTGAAGTCAGGCTTGGCTTGGTTGAGTGTCATTTACCATCCATTAATCTGCCCTGGGAGGGCCTGGAGCAGGGAAGGCTCATTGCTCAGTGCGTGTTGTCAGTGACACAGGACAGAACAATTACCTTGTAGCCCATTCTGGTGGGTGACACCTCTCTATCCATCCCCCGCTTAACAACTGATTCAGTCAATAAATAACCCGATGATAATGCTGCTGCTTCCCCCCCAAGTCTTCCAGGCGAGTTTGCTGAAACATCAGCCCAAGCCCTGAGTGTCTGCTTGACAACAGCCAGCTCAGTGGGATAATAACTTAGAGGCCTCAAGCAAAGCATTTCAGAAAAACAGTCCTGTGATAAGATCCACCCTAGAAGTAAGACTACAGTTGACTTGGCTTGGAGAGACCAACCCCACTCCCTGCACGGGGAAGATCTCGGTGAAGTCTCCAGCCTCCACTGCCCCTGCCATTTTCCATGTTGTTCAATAACCAGTCATTCCATGATCAGTTGGTAAGTGCCCACTAAGCGTCAGGCACTGTGCTAATAGATTGGAGATACCAAGACAAACCCCCAGAGTCCTCGTCCTTAAAGAGTTAACATTCTGTTGGAGGGTCCATCATAATGTTCTTCCTCCAGGCTCAGCCCAGTGCCTACCCCAGAGCAGATACTTGCCAAGTGCCTGTTGACTGACACTGTGGAATGACTGTCTCCCTGTGCCCTCAAGGCTTTCCAGCTTCAGAGTGGGCTTTGCTTCTTGTCTTGGGGCTCTGCTTCACCATCCATCTGCCCCAGCTATAAAAGCTCCCCAGCTCAGTGGCTGTCTGATCAAAGTGTGTTAATGACAGCATTTAGAGAGTATTTTAAAGTTTGTAAACCACCTCATAAGCATTATCTCTGAGGAGCCTGACACAGCCCTGTCATGGACATGCTCAAGGATGGTGTTTTTTTTTTTAATCCCCATTTTACTGATGTGGCAGTTAAATGTCAGACAAGCGAGGTGACTTGTCCAGGGTTATACAACTCTTCAATGTTAGGGACAAGATTTAATCTTGGGTCATTTTTTTTTTTTACTTTGTTTTTAATTTTGAACTTGAGTCATCAATGAACACAAAGTTTTGAAGTATAACAAGAAACAACCCAGAAGGGTGTATGAGAAACTGTCTAATAAATGATAAAACAAAATGCTAGATAATGATTTGGCTTCAGTCCTTCCTGATGGAATGCCCAGGGCTCTAACCATTGGACTACTCTGCTTCTCTATTTAAGTTCAGGTGAAAATGATGAACAGGAAAGTTATCTGCATAAGGTGGGGGAAGTTTTAAAGAATTTCCCTTGTTTTTATTCTTTCCCACTTCCAAGTAAGTCAGAAATAACATCATTTACAATGAGCTCTTCCAAGCTGCTGAAGACAGAGAAGATGGGCAGGTGGTCCAACCATTTGGAAATGGTAGAGATTCCAACCCTATCCTTAACCCGAACCCTCCTCTAAACTCTACCTTAGCGTCTGTGCTTGGGTGGGAGGGGATGCCAGGATTCTGAAGGCTCTGCCAGAAGACCCAAGTCCTGCTGAACTTCACTATTGGGGTTTGGTGACATCAGCTGGAGGTGGACCTTCTGGGCATGATCCTTGCTAAGCAGAGTGGGGAAGCTGCTTAGGACAGGCTGGCAGCCAAAAGGAAAAGAAACAAGTAATAACACGATACTTCTCTCCATTACCTTCTCCTATATGTCCTAGCGAAGGAGGGTGACAGTGGGGAGGATGAGGTTCTTGTAATCAGGAAGAGCTGGGGTTGAATCTTGCCATGAGCACTTGTGACCCTAGCCGAGTCACTTCACCAAACTTTTCATCTAGAGAAGGGGGATAAAAATACCTGTAGTCTAGGTTGTCCTGACTCTAAAGCTTCTTGTCGGTCCTAGAAGGCCATGTTAAGAGGGGCTCAGGACTATAGTTTGGGCTGCTAGTGGATGGTTTGTTTTGGGGGGTGGGGAGTATGTAGAGGTTAGCAACTCATGAAGACCATCCTCTAAGATGAGGAAGGGTGTGATACTGAGGCCTTTTTTTTAAAGGCATTTCCTATATCAGAGATGTTGTTTCTACGACTGGAAGTGAGCCAGAGGATGGCATTTTAGCAGGTTGGCCCTGATAATTTTCTAAAAGCCTTGCTAACATATGGCTTAGAGCATTGCTACAGATGCCCTGGGGAAAGAGAATATCTTTAAGAAATGGTAGATTTTTCTATCTAAAATGCGACACCTATTTCTAGAATTTTAAAACTCGTTCTCCCGGGGGATCTAGTATTTCTGGGCTCTCTATAGTCTTGTGCTTACCCCAGGGCAAAACAACCCCTTGGGCAATTTGGAAATATCATTAATTGCATCAAATAACGATGAAGTCATTCTTGGTGTCTTTGCTTCTCCCCGCCTAAGATCTCAGACTAATTTCATCTCTTTGTTCCGACAGAGGAATAAAAAGAAAATGAAAATCATAAATTGTGAGAATCTCCCAGCTCCGTGTCTTCCCAACGAGATACCTCCTTTGGGCCCTAACTTTCTTATCTTGTGGTGGTGGCCACTGGTGGATCCTGAGGCTGTTTAGCTCATGCCCTTGTAGGATTTCACCTACATTTCAGTTGTCAAGATCATGCATGGTGCTCAAAATTTTGTGATCTTAGTGTTGGCTAATCTTCTGGAAACCATTTAAGTTAATAAAGTATCTAGGGTTTGACAAAATGGTTCACTGGAGGGAGCCCTGAATTGGAGTTAGGAAAGACTTGGTGAGCTGTGTGAACACAGGCAAGTCATTAAACCTTTTTATGCCTCAGTCTCCCTATTTATAACATGGGCCTTAATAACACCACCAACCTGATATTTAGCTGATATTTCTATGGCATACGAAGGTTTGTAAAAGTTTGAATACATTGACTTAGTTTGTGATCAGAAAAAACTACTATGAGATGATAGCTAACATTCTTTCTCGTCCTTAAAGCTTTTATCAGTGTTAGCTGTTACCATTGTTTCTATGATCCACTGTGGGGCAGGGCTTGCTTATTTAGCACAGTTCCTGGCATAGAGTGGGTGCTTAATAAATGCTTGTTCATTGATACAGCACCACCAGTAGCACTAAGCACATGAACTTTATTTCCTCAGAATTGTTTTTTTTTTTTTTCCCCACTCTGTTGTGGCCTGCCATACTATTCTCCATCATATTTAGGAGTCTTTTTTTTTTTTTTAAATCTCCCTCCACCCCCTGTCTTTTTTTTTTCCTTAAGTCAAGTATGAAAAATCCTGATGGAATAGATTAATAGATTGGGAAGGATATTTGAGATTGGGTGCTAAGTGCTCCTAGGCTTTGAGAAGGGAATAATGCCCAACATGATCCACACAAGTAAGTGGGAGGATGAGGCTTGCTTTGGGGACTGTTTGAGAATATTCATTGTTGGTGTTCAGTCATTTCAGTCATGTCTGACTCTTGTGACTCCATTTGGGGTTTTCTTGGCAAAGATACTGGAGTGGTTTTCCATTTCTTCTTCCAGCTTATTTTACAGATGGGAAACTGAGGCAAACAGGGTTCAGTGACTTGCCCAGGGTCATATAGCTAGTAAGTCTGAGGGTAGATTTAAATTTAGGTCCTCCTGATTCCAGGCCCAGCACTCTATCCACTCTGCCACCTAGCTACCCTTATGTTAGAGAATTACTGAATGTCGGAGCCAGAAGGGACTTTTGGGCGTCTAATGAATCCTGTCCATGAACCTTCTACAGTGTCCTAGACAAGTGGCCACCCAGCTGCAGGTGAAGATGGCCATGAAGCTTCCGTCTTACAGGGTTGCTGTGAGATCAAATAAGATAATGTATTTCAAGCACTGAGTAAGCCTCAGAGTGCCAGAGAAACACCAGCTGTTACTGAAATCCCTTTAAAGCCTGAATTTGTAATCAAGCCCTACCCTGGAAACTCAGGCAGATCCCAAAGCTTGGGTCAGATGGAGCCACTGTGCTCCCAACAAGTAGAATCTAGTTCCATCCATGTTTGCCTCATTACTGGTAAAAAAAAACAAACAAACAAACAAAAAACCCAAAAAACCTGCTGAAGCTCGTGCCTTTGTTCTCAGTTTTCTTCTGTATTTCAAAGGATTGGTCTGCACTTCTATGCACTACCCAGTAAAGAGACTAAATCTTAGACATCAAAGGAGCTTCGAGCTAGATCGTTTCCTACTGTCCTGATTTTGTAGATGAGTAAACTGGAACCCAGAGAGGTTTAGCAACCTCCCATGCTCTCTCTATGGGGTGATCTCGAGATCCAGCCTAGAACCCAAGGCTTTCCACCTGACCCAGCATCCTCTCAGTTTTAAGAGACCTTGTATTTACACATCAACTGTGTAATCCCTGCATGAAAACCATCTTTACAATGTAAATCCAAGCAACTCAGAGAAGCTGCCTCATCCCTAGCAAATTGGCCCAGAGAACAAAATGCAGGGAAAAAGTCCAATTTGGAGTGTTTGATGAAAGATAGGTGCATGAAGTCATTGTTGGTGAGGATAGTAACTACTCCACAGGTCTGGAAAAATGCTTCAGATTGGGCAGATAAAGTGGCTAGAAAGCTTATATATAACCCTTGACTCTGGGATTCCCATGTTAGACTTCTGTAACTCAAGGAGGACATTTTCGTGTCAAAGCCTCTTTCTATCTCTATCTCGGCCTCTGTCTCTCTCTCTACCTATCTCTATGTATCTGTATCTACATCCACACACTTCTACATCTACATCTATCAATCTATGCACATACATACATAAAATCAAAGAAAGTAGAATATGGATTCCATGAGTGAGGGAAAAGAATTGAAAAGGTCTGGTTAAAATATCTAAAGGCAAAGAACATTGAGTATTCCATAAAGCAGGAAGCTTTCAGGAAAATGGCAGCAGGGTTGTTGACCACAATGCTTCCAGGTGCCAGGGGCACCATGGACAGCCTACCTGGTCTGTCTCATGCCCCTCCTCCTTCCTGTCACTCCTGGCTTGGATCCTCATGGCTGGCCTTGTTTTACTTATGGTTCTGGTTTTCTCTCTTGACTTATGAATGACAGGTTTCATAATTCAGTTTAAAGGGTCTTTTGTGAGTGACCTTTCCAAAATCTGGTCCTTCTGATGGATCCAATTTGATTTTGGACAAACATCTCTAGCCCAGACTTTGACTGCGGCCATGCCAATGTATGTTTTTGTATTGGGCCAATGAAAAGGTCAACACCTGTCAACCAGGGATGGCTATTGCCTCAGTTTGCCCATGTGCAGAACTTCCAATGACAGGTGACTCATAGGATGCTAGATTTAGATCGGGAAGAGTCCATAGAAGTCATTGAGTCCAATCCCCTAAGTTAAAAACCAAAGACAAAAAAACTGAGGCCCACATTTTAATCCAATAAGTATTTAATTAGGTACTTATGTACCAGTACCTAGATCTTACCGGTTCCTTTTGAACTAGGGAGTAAGGTTTATAAAGGGACAGTTTCTGAAGATGGGCAAGAAAAGCCCACATTTTTAACACACTGCAGTTATCCAGGGCACTTTGCAAAAGCTAGCCTTGTTTTTTTCTTATTTTTTTTTTAATTAATTCTTATTCGTATCTTGTGTTTTTACCTCACTCTCAGATATGAATAAATTTTCCCTTAGCTCCACTCCCCCATGTTTTCCCCTTTCAGGACTTCCCTGTTATATGTATTTCTAATATATTTTATTCTGTTAAATATTTTCCTAATTCACTGAAAGATTTTTTAACATTCATTTCTGAAAATTTTGAGTTTCAAATTCTCTCCCTCCCACTTCTCCAACATCCTTTGAAAAGGTAAGCAACATGATGGTGATTATATGTATAAAGTCATGCAAAACATATTTCCGTATCGGCCATGTTGCAAAAGAAAATACAGAGCAAGGGGAAATAAAATAAAGTTTGAAAAGTGTGCTTTAATCTGCACTCAGAATTCATCAACTCAGTCTCCAGAGATGGAGAGCATTTTCATCTTGGGTTCTTTGGACTAGTCTTAGTTGAATTGTATTGATCAGAATAGCCAATTTTTGTTGCAGTTGATCATTGCACATTGTTGCTGTTACTGCATACAGTGTTCTGGTTCTGCTCAGTTCACTTTGCATCAGTTCATATAAGTTTTCCCAGGTCTTTCTGAAACTATCTTGTTTGTCATTTCTTACAGCATCATAGTATTGAGTCACAATCTCATGCAACACCTCATTCCATCATTCCCTAATTGATGGGCATCCCCTCAGCTTCCATTCTTAGCCACTATTTATGGCTTTGTTGAGGGAGACTCCTATCCTCCCAGTCATACAGACTCACAGTCTTGGTGTCATTTTCAGCTCTCTCTCTCACCCCCCCCCCCCACCCCCAGATCCAACCTGCTTCTGAGGTCCATTGATTGTATCGTATCTTGGAAAGGCTCCTTACTTCCTCTCACCCTGCCATCACCTCACTCCTGGACTATTGAAGCAACCTGCTGGTGGGTCTGCCTGCCTCTGCTTTCACTCCACTCCAGTCTCTTCTCTGCTTAGCTGTCAAATCCATCTTCCTAAAGCACAGATCTGAACACCATGCTTGCCTCCCCACGTTTCAGCAAACTCCACTGACTCCCTATCAATTTAAGGATCAGAGAGAGAAATGTTCTTTTCTCCTCAAAGCTCTTCACGACCTCCTCCTCCTCCACCTTTCCAGGCTTCCTTCACTTTCCCTCTCCCCCTTCTCCCCTCAGTGCTCCTAAGACACTGGCCTCCTTCCTCTTCCTCTTCCTCACACAAGACATTCCATCTCCAGACTCCGAACATTTTCCCTGGCTGTTATCCAGGCTTGCCATACTCTCCCTCCTCATCACCTTCTGGTTTTCCTCTCTCGTTCTTGTCTCCTCTAAAACCTCACCTTCTAAAGGAAACCTTCCCTAGATTCTCACAATTCCAGTGTCTTCTGTCTGTTGTTTTTCTCCAAGTAATCCTCCTGAGAGTTTATTTGTAAACAGTTGTTTTCATGTTGTCTCCCCAAACCAAGTCTGAGTTCCCTGAGAGAAGGGACTTCCTTTTCCTTTTCTTTTCATTACTAATGTTCAGCACAGAGCCTGGTGCTTAATAAAAGCTCTCTCCGTTCATTCATTCATTCATTCATTCATTCATTCATTCATTCATTCTAGTATACCCAGCTGCCTCTTAAACACCTGTCTGTTAGATAATAAATGTTGAGTTGAATAAAATAATTAAGTACCTATTTGTGAGTAGAGCTGGAGATGTCATAGTCCTCCAGGAACCTCAGCACTTCTCTATTGCTTCTTGAATAATTAAAGATGAAGAAAAAAAACCCTGTACTGGACATTTCTCCCTCTTCACAATCTGGATTCCCTGATACTCTTTGGAATGATTTTATATCAGTCTCTCTCTCTCTCTCTTTCACACACACACACTCACCCTACTGGCCTATCAGCTGTCCATCTTAAACAATGTTCAATATCCTGCATCCATGTCTTTTCATGGAGTTCCATCCTCTGTGCCCTTTCCCCCATCCAGTTCTCTCTTCCTCCTTCTTACTGCTAGGTCTTGGCATCCCTCCCTCCTTCACTCAAGGTTAGGTTGCTGCACCTCTGATTCCCCACTCCCCACTCCCCATACAAAGTCTTATTGAGGAGGGCACCACTCAGTAGTGCCCTCCTCAATAAGACTTTGTATTACTATGAATGTATTTTCTCTTTTAAAAAATGTATGTATGTGTGTGTATGTGTGTGTGTGTGTGCATGTGTGTACATGTGTGTACATTTTGTTTCTTCCCATTAGAACATAAGCCTCTTGTGTGCAGAGACTTTTTATTTTGTATTTGTATCCCTAGCACATAATGCGGTGCTTGGCACATAGAAGGGACTTAAATACTTGTTGAATGAGTAATTAAGTGTATATCCTCTTGGTGGTCAGGAACCATTCTTGGCATTTCTATGAAGACTGATTATGGGAGGAGGAGAGTGTTGATATCTAAGGATGTGAGAGTAGTCTGTGTATTAGAGGTAATACCTTGAACATGGAAAGAATTTATGGATTTTGACAGATGGAGGGAAGGGTGGAGTTCATTCTAGCCTTTGTCATGTAGCCTATGTAGAAGCATGGAGGTGAGGTATGGAACGTGATGAAGGGGGAAAGCCACTCTTTCCATTGGGCCAGAATGTCGAGTGTGTGGAGAATTCATGTGATATCAGGTTAGAATGGCTGTCTGGGACCAGATTGTGAAGGGCTGCTGATGCCACTCTGAGGAGTTTGCAGTTTCAACAGGTCCCCGTCTCCAGGATCTCCTTCTCGTCTCCATGTGCTTGATATCTGTGGGCTCATCATGTTTTGGAATGTTAGACTCTGTGTCTCATTTCCTTGCGATGATTGGACTTCCTGTTGCCCCATCTCTCACATCCTTACTGAGTCAGTGAGTCTGTGAACAAATTTCTGAAAGTTGGGTTGAGGCTGCCGCTGATTTACCATTGACACAGACATGTATATGTCTGCATGAGGAAATTTGGAATGTGTAATGACTGCTGGCTCAGACCTTAGGGGTTTAAAAACTGCAAATTTCTGCGGGGAGGATTCATAAGCTTCTACATATAGAATCAGGAGGGATCTCAGTGTTCATTCAGTCCAATTCCACATCATTTTACTGCCGAGTAAACTGAGGCCCAGAAAGGTAAATTGACTTTTACTCAAGGTCACATAGGTGTGAAGTTGCAGAACAAGGATTTGAACCCAAGTCCTTTGACTCCAAAGCTAAATACCCTTCCCACTGTACCAGGGATACTCAGTCATCCATATTTCTTGGATTTGGGTCCAAATTGAACTTGAGGTGGCTGCGTTGGAAGCCCAGCTGGAGATTCTGGAGTGGAGCTCCATGAGCAAAGCTCAAACTGGGGAATCTGGGCAGGGCAACAGGAGGTGGTAGATAGGGAATGGCCCTGAACCCTAAAATAGGGAAATGAAAGTTTCCTTCTCTTCCTGCCCTGTGCCTCCTCCACAGGTCCCAGGACAGTCCTAGAGATGTGATTGCCAATCTATGTTATGGATTAAATACCCTTCTGGGCCTCTGCCTCAGACCACAAAGAATGCTTAGAACAGTGTTTCTATAGGAAAGTCCATTCCCCATCCCACAGAATAGACTCATAAATGAATAATGACTTGTGTTTCCACAGCACTTAGAGACTTACAAATGACCATTCTCCCAACAAGTCCGAGAGGTTGATATTGCAGTTGTTACTATCAGCATTTTATAGGAAATTAGGCTTAAGAGAATCTAAGTGACTTCCCCACAGCCACACAGCCAGTAAGTTTCTCATCTGGGAACCAAAGTCAAGACTCTGGAGCCCGTGAATGACTTTTTTTCCACTCCATTGTGCTGGCATGGATCATGGCTGCCCACTTTTATACTGCATTTCCAAAAGACCCGTAAAGTGTTTCATGTTCGGTATCGCATTTTCTACGGCGTATCACAGACTATGGGGGTGCACTGCTGGGGGCTTCTAACCCCTCTTGTTTTTGGGTTGTGGGTAGACTTGGGTGGTTGGGAACAGACTTGTTTGCTCATGAAAAAAATAAAAGTTTCCTGTCCCTGCCGTGCAATGGGTGGAGCTTCATCATTTGAGATGTTTTGTCATTCTAATAGAGGACCTTGAACAGCTTTACCTGTACTATGAGTCAGGTAGTCCTGGGATCATCACCTCTGTTTTACAAATGAGGAAACCGAGTCTCAGAGGGATGACATAGTCCCAGACAGGAGGTGAGATTCACCCTCACTTCGCTCCTGACTTCAGAACTGGAGTTCTTTGTGCCTCTGGTCCTAAAAGGTAGGCTGGACGCTTTCTCCTCTACCTTTGACTTCACGTGGACCATGTTCTGTAACCCAAGAGTTATAGTTAGCCTTTCTGTGAATGGAGCCTGTCCCTACGCCTCACTCATACATCATGAAGATGCTTCAGTGACACATTTCTTTTTTTCCAGTCTCTAAGACAGTGTGGACTAATGAACTTGTATGTTTCCAAAGCCCCAGAAAGGGGGTCAAAGCTGTAATTTTGGGCACCCTCCGGCTAGTAGGGATGCTTTTATCATTTGTGTTTTCATCACCAAGAGTCAAAAGCAGATGTGAAAAGAATAGTTTCTGAAGAGAACCAACTGCTCATGCTGCTCATTTAACAGATTAAAATGGATGATCTCCCTTCACACAAATTCCAATGCAGGTACATGGACCATGGCTTTCTTCTACCTTTTTCCTTCCCCCTCACCCCATATCTCCCTCTCTATTTCCTCTCATCACCCCTTCCTACCTGCCTCAGTTTCCTTTGTGTCTTTCTCCTTTCCCAAAGGAAAATAAGATTGTAGAAGAAAAAGGTGGACATGTTCAATTTTTGGCCTGTGGTTTTCTGCTACCATACTAGTGAAGTTCTTTCTGGAGATCTGGGGCTCTGGTTTTTGTCATGCCGTAACAATTTCCTAACTTGCAAAAAGGACTCGGTTTGTAAAATGAGTCAATAGTGAACACAATATCTCCCTCTTCTTGAAGGTAATAGTGCCATGTTAGTGCAAGGTACTGAATTAATTCATTTGTTTTCTTAGAAGAGAAGCAAATCTTCATCTGGGCTTTATTAAAAATTAATACCAATGGAGATCTGGTAGGCCAGTGTTACCAAGGCAAATACAATTGCATATGTAAATTGACTCAGTTTAGATTACAGCCTGCTGCTGATCCACCTCTGACTCTCGGAGGGGGTTTCATGTTTGGCACCTATAATCTTTCGTCTTTTTAGCATTGCGGATGGTAAATAGCTATTGAAACTTTTAATCTTTTATTTATAATTGTCTTTGATGTATTTTTTAGAAAAGCTCAAGTAACTGGGTTCCCAACCCAAGTTGTTTTTCATGGAAGCCAGGTTTATTTCTAGCTTTATCCTTTCTAAGTCTTAGCTCATACTTGTTTATCAATAAATGCTAGAGAATTCTTCCTCCTCAATTTTCCTTCTTCTTAGGTGGCCTTCTTCTGGACTTTGGCAAACAGAGGTAATTCATGGGAATCAATTTAGAAGCCTCTGAGATTGCCTAATAGTCAATAACCTCCATTTCATCTGCCTCTGATACTTGGACACATCGGGTCTGTTTCATTAACAGGTGAAGCTTCTTAGAGAAACTTCCTTTCGAGGACTACCCTTTGAAAAGGGTAGTTGAAGTTCATTGAACGTTTTGATTTTTTTATAGCCTGTCATTGAAAATTGCTCACTAAAATCTCAGCTTCTATTAATTAATTAATCCACTTATTTTAGTCATGACAAACATCTTCTACATGTCTGAGTTCAATATACTTTAGTAGGTAGGCCTTGGAAAAAAAAATGAAAAATCTAGGCAATAAAAATAAACATGTTATTGTTCATTCCAGTAGAGGACCTGGGTTTGAATCCTTTTTATTCCTGCTTTTTGCTCCCTATGTGACTCAGGGAAAATCTCATTCCTTCTCTTGACCTCAGTTTCTTTATTTGTAGCATTACATGCTTGGATCTGCTCTCTCTAATGTGGTTTTCAGGTCCCCTCAAAGTCTCAGATAGATGACACTCAGGACACAGAAAAGCCTATATAAATTCTTAGTGGTTGGATGATTGACACTACCAACCAAATTCCAATTATAAAGTCCAAGCAACTCCTGGAAAGGGTCACCTGAATAAATGTAGTTCAATGCCTGTTTTCCTCAGGAAGGCAAACTAAGGCCTTGTGCTTTGCCTGAGGCTTGGTGCAGCTTATTAAGGCAGAGCTGGCAGGTTTGAACACAGGTCCTCTGGGTCCAATTCACTGCTCCTTCTCCTGGACATGGTAGCCTGATGGACCTCTTGTCTCTGAGTCTCCTTCAGCTGCCATGTGGTGATCTCATTTGGCCTTTGTTTTAATGCCAGTTGGTCTTCCCCATCAGAAAAGAACCTGAAGCTTCTAGGGGTGTTTCAGTGACATTTTCCCAAAAGACTGAAGACCCAGAATTATCTTGTCTTTTCCAGTAGTGTTTGCTGAGCCCTGAGCTCATAAGATCAAAAGCTCCTCATGATTTTGTGAGCTCCTTGAGGGCAGAGCCTGGTTTTTGCCTCCTTCTGTATTCCCAGAATTTAGCACAATGCGTGGCAGTTAGTGGGTACTTAATAGATGTTTATTGATGGATTGACTGATTTGATTCTGTGGCCCCCTCAAAACAGAAGAAACCACACAGCTTGAGAGCAGCAGGAAAGCATTTGTCCTTGAAAAATGTTGAATACCTTTTATCTGTCATCTTCAGCGCTGGCAGCAGAAAGTTTTCCCCGGCATAGCTACAATTTCCAACATGGCATGAAATGTATTCCTGCAGGTTTGTAAACATGTGTAGACTGTCTAGGCTGGGGTCTTTTTCTTTTTCCTTGAGCTGAAGACCCAAATTCTCACAATTTAAAAGAATAAGATTTCTCAAACATGAACTCAATGTATTGTGTCTCATACCCTGAATTACTCCTTTTCTCTGCCAAAAGAAATAAAAAGACATCTGGATGGCCTGGTGGTGGGGAGGACTGAATCCTTTCCTCTTCTTGACTCCAAAGGCTTTGGTGGAATTGGAAGCCTCTTTTAGCATTCCACATGGGAAAATGATTTTTCCAAGGGTATGGGTTATAGCAATAGGGGAGCTGGTGCTGCCTTGTTAGAGGGAGTCACCTTTGCTAAGAATTCTATATATAAGTCACAGGTCTGGTCCTCCACACACACCTCACCACCCCTCAAAGGTGCAGGGACCACAAAGACCAAAAGAAATCATCCTTGCCCTCTAGGGGTTAACATTCCAGAAGCAAATGCAAGGTGTATATAAAATAATCAAAGTGATTTCATGAGGGATAGGTTACTAACTTTCGAGTGGATCAGGAAATTCCTTGGGTGGAAAGCCAAGGACTCTTAGAAGGCTGAGGTGAGAAGGGAGAGAGCAGTAGTTCTATAAATGCAGTCATAGGAAACACCCTGCTAAGGAGGTGTAAAAAAGTCGGGGAGGGGAAGGTAATTTCCAAAAAAGAAATGTTTCAGTAAATATTTCTATTGCAAAATGCTGATGATGAATTATTGGAATTTGGATTTCAGACCATTGTTTTAGATACTCCCATGTATAAAACAGAGGGAGAAGGGCTGCTGCTTTACAGCTGAAACTGAAAAGGATGGACTTGAAATGAAAATAGCCCATTAAGGAGAAAAGACATAGCAGCTGTGCTTCTGGTACCTGATGGGAAAACAAGGGACTCTTGAAATGTCAAGAAGAACCAAATGTGAACACATGAATGGGGAGAGATGATACTCCCCTGCTGGAGCTGAAGGGACGGGTGCTTGCTCTCCAAACTTTGAGGAGAATTTAAAAAGTGATGAGTGAATCAGCTTGATCTTGTGTCTTCTGGGGGATGAGATGGAGCCCTGAAACTCTGCTCCTCTAACTGCTTTCTGTTTCCTACCTTCAGAGCTTATTCACTTTCCTCTTTTGCTTGTCTGTTATTCCCCAAGCCTTCTTTGCTCACTTTAAGCATGAGAGAGAGAGAGAGAGAGAGAGAGAGAGAGAGAGAGAGAGAGAGAGAGAAGCAGCACCAGCTCAGGGGTCTGGCTAGAGGAAGAATTCTTAATTAAGCAAAAGTTACTGGTGATCAGAAAAGAAAAAATAGATAAATCTGATTCCATGAAATAGAAAGTCTTTAGCACAAGCAAAATCAATGCAACTAGAAAAAAGGGAGCTATCAATTGGGGTATTTTTTTTTTTTTTTTGCTTCAAATATCTCTGATATTCAGTGCTTATTGGGAATGAATGCAAAGACATCAGAACAAGTCCCATGCCCCAATGGATTAGCAGAAAGGGAAATGAACATAGTCAAAAGAACTGCAAATCCAGAGCTCTCTAAGAAGGAGAAGCAGTGAATGACAGTTTGAGAGAAGGCAATAGAGGCCTGATGTGAGGGAAAATTTCCTAATAATTAGTATGTTCCAAAGTGAGATGGGATGCCCTGGGATGTAGCGGGTTCCTGCTCTTTTGAGTTATTCAAGGAAAGAGTGGATGATCACTTGCCATATTTGTTTCATTAGCAATTGCCATTAACATTTGAGTTGCCTTTAGCTTCTAAGGTCCCTAACAACCCTTAAATTCTGAGATCCCAATCTATTGAAATTCTGGCTCCCCTACTAAACTTCTTAAGGGCAAGGACCATCACACTTTTGCATTTGTATTTCCTGTACCTACCTAGCTCAGTGCTGGACCCATGGATAGACACTTGATGGGTGCTTGCTGATAAAGACCTAGAACTAGAAGACAAGAGGTATGACTGGTCTATTATCACTCAAGTCAATTAGAGAGTGTTCAGGTACAGAAGACCAATTGGCAGAGATCTCAAATCTGTATGATTCTACTCTTGTTCTCTATCCTCATGTGCCCTCTGTTCGAATGGTCTGAATGTCTGTGGAAAGATCATTTGTTCCAGTTAGTTTTCTGTGAAAGATGCAGAACAACATTCTGGAAGATCAGTCAAAGTGTCTTTGAGAGACTCAAAATGGCACCAGTCTTCTCTCCTTAGAGTTGGGCTATTCTCAGCAAACCAGGTGCAAGACCTTGATCTCAATTTAGGTTGTAGATTTTGGCAACAGATATTCCCATAATCAGTCTAAAGTGTGCATGGCCAAGCCAACATCAGTCTGCCCAATAAATCTAATTTTCTCTGCTTTCTTTCTGCTTTTTCATTGAAAGAAATCTTACATTGTTTTTCGGGCCTTTGACATGTATTTGATGCTGCTGAGAATATTTTCTCTTGTAGATTTTTAGCGTTTTTTCCAATGAAATAGTCACCTTATTACCTTCAGAAGGGTAATGATGATGAGATGATGATGATGATGATGATGGTGATGATAAGATAATGATGGTGATGATAATAGCTGATACTCATATATCATGTTAAAATTTGTAAAGTGATTTACATAGGTTAATTGAGTACATCTTCACAACTTCTCAGTAGGCAGGTGCCATTATTATCTCTAGTAAGACTATGAGAGCAGGGACTACTTTCTTTTTTCCTTTGTATCTCTAGTGACTCTCGTGGTGCCTGGCACATCTTAGCAAACAATACATGCCTGCTGAGTGAATAGATTTTGCAAATAAGGAAACCACTGCTCAGAAACATTAAAAGTCAAGTCAGCAAGAATTTCTTCAGTGCTCAGTCAGTGCTCGACTCTGTGCTAGTCACTGGGGATATTCAGAAAGGCAGAATGAGAGTTCCTACTCTCTAGAAGCTTATATTCTGTGGTATAATAGATTTAACTCTAGAGGTGATCTAGAAGTCATTGTCATTTTCTCGGTGAGCAAACTGAGTTCTGTGGAGATAAGGTGATTTGGTCAGGGCCATACAACAAGTACATATCAGAGTTGGACCTTGAACTTGGGTCTTTCTGACTTTATGTTGGCTCTGCATTGATTACAGCACTCTTCCTCACCTGTATTAAAAAGAACAAGAACACTGGTAGTGTTAATCCCATTGTGTTTTGAGCCAATTGGTGGCACAGTGGATAGAAGGCTGGGCCCAGAGTCAGGAAAGTGTGAGTTCAAATCCACCATCAGGAACTTAAACTAAACCTCTGTCTGCCTCAGTTTACCTTATTATTTTGTTGAGATGATATAGATCATCATCATTGTCCCCTGATGAGCCATGGGGTTTCTCACCACTTTTTCCGGTGACTAATGGCACTAAATTATTTATATATGTTAAGTAGTATAAAAGAATGAAAAAGGAGTCATTCTTTCCATGTTTCCAGTTCTTGAGATAACTTCAGTCTCCTGCAGCAGCCAATCTGGAACATGTTCAATGAGCTAGTGAGCCATTCCAGTACCCTCCATCAATGCTACAGCATAGAGGAGATTTTGTGTTGTTTTCCTAAAGGCTAGAGTCTGCCTAACTTAATATGCTGTCAAAGTTTCCTTTTGAAGTCAAGAGGGGGATGGGCCAATGAGTAGATACCTACCCCTACTCTTCTCTAATAAGCCAAGGCATGGCCCCCACAAGGAGTTTTCAGCACTCACCTGGTGCCATCCAGACAAAGCATGTTTTGTGACTAATCTCCTAAGCAAGAGCCCCTTCATTGACCTTGTTGTGTTTTCCTTCAGAGGATTTCATACCTTCAGGTCAACTAAACACTGTGTTAGCCTTAAGGCAGCATAGTTTCATAGACAGTTATCCTGTCGTTGAAGCCAGTGAATTGGCTGCCCCAAAAGAACTTACTTTCTTCATCACATTTGGTTAATATATATCATTTCCTTCTGTTGTGTGACCTGGACCCTTGAGGTCATTGACAGGGCTTTGTATAGGTGTGAGGTGGAAATGGGGATTATAGAAGAATTACACAAATAAGCAGTAAAGAGGTCATGAGGTAATGAAGAAAGTGATTAACAAAGGAGACCAAGGGGTGTGGTAGAAAGAATCCTGAGCATGGAGTTAGGACAGACCTGGTGCTCTTACAATTACTACCTTCACAACTTACCTTACCCTCTGTTTTCTCACGTGGAAAATGAGGGTAGTAATACAAGTTGTGCCTACTTCACAGGTTTGTTTGGAAGTTGGGATGTTCCGAAAGTCTTAGTGCAGTGCTAGTAAAGCTTAAGAATACACTGAGTAAAATGTTCTAAAATTCCACACAGAATAATGTGCAAACAGCAGATCTTATCATTGCCCTCATCACTGTCATCGCTGTCATCATCACTGCCATCACCACCACCACCACCATCATTATCCCCATCCTCATCCCATCATCATCCCTGTCATCATCTCCATCATCCCCATCATCAACATCACTTATTTATACTTTACAGTAGGATTTAAAATTTGTCTCCTACTTCCCATTTCCTTCACATATGATAGTTTTAAAAGAAATATTTTCTCATTTTAAATCAGACTGTTGTGACTGGAGTTTTCATATTCCATTTATTTAAAATGCCCCAATCATTTCCTGTCATCCTTATGTCATTGGTCATAAGGGTGAATAAGTCATCACAGATTCAGAAAATTCTGTAGGTGAAGTGTTGCAAAGACCTTGTGGGTCATCTTGTGCAGCCCCTCCTTTTATAGAGTGCCAGAGAAGTAAGAGAGTTGAATTAGATGCTCTGAGGTCCCTTTAAGCTCTAAATTTAGGACCTTCTAAGTATCAGAATTCCAGAAATGGAAGAGTCATCTATGATGAGCTTGTCCAGCTCATCCCCTGACAAGTGTTCATTCAGCTTATGCCTGAAGACAAAACCTCTCGAACAGAGAAACAGTCTGCCTTTGGGGCAGCCCCTCTGCACCAGCTCTGATTGGTCGAGAGCTTTTCCTGATGTCATCTATATTGGCCTCATTATAAGTTTTATCTGTTCTCCTCAGATCTGCCCTCTGGGCTCAAACCCAGCAAGGCTGATCTTCCACTACTTTACAGCCCTTCAGATGCCCAAACCCAGCTATCAGGATCTGTTCATTGGGTGACACTATCCCTGCTATTTCCCAGTTTTTTTTTTTTTAGATGGCATATTTTCCTTTATTTTTCTTTTCCACAGGCTAACACTGCCCAGTTCTTTCCAATGTTCCTTGTAGGACATGGACTCAAAGCCTTTCCCCTTCCTGATTACCCTCCTGAACACTCTCCATCTCACCCATGTCCTTCTTAAACTGTGGACCCAAGAAATGAATGCAGTCCTTGAGATAAGGACTGCCCCTGGCAGAATCAAACAGGATTCTCACTTCCTTACTTGTTGAACCTCTGTTCATGTTACCCCAGACGGTGCCCACATTATTTTCCTTGGCTGCCATATTGTACTGATGACTTCGTGTTGAACATGGGTTTTACTAAGACCTTCTAGAACACTTTTTTCCAGACAAACTTCCAACAAAAAGGGAAGTGATCTAACTACTAAGTAGACATCATTTGGAGTATAGAACTCTGGCTTTCTGATTCCTTCTCATTGTGCTTTCTACCACACCATATGTAAGAAAAAGAATTTAGAGTGCAAAGGGTTTTTAGAGGTTATTGAGTCCAAATCTTCCCTTTTACAGAAAGGAAAACTGAAGCCCAGAGCTGAATTCTGAAGTTATATGACTAGGTAGTAGTAGGACCCCAAGCCTTTTGACTTCTAATTAAGTATTCTTTCCAAGGCCATGATTTCTAATTTGTGTGTCTTTTACTGAAGCATATATAGAGTGTTTCCTCACTCTGCTCTGCAAGCCCCAACCAAAGCTGGGGAAGGGCTGAGGAAAAGTTCAGAGAAAGAACACTCTCTGCATGATTGTCAGAAATGGCACAGGGGACTCTACTTGCTAGCAAGAATCAGGATTGCATTCCAGACTTGGTGTCAGGAGAGCTCTTGTTTCAAATTCTTGTTCAGCCATTTCTAGGTTTGTGGCCATGGATAAGTAACCAACTTCAGGAGCTCCAGTTTTCCATCTGTAAAATGGTGACTTTAACTTTTGTCCTATCCATCATGGTAATCAAATGAATTTCAGTGTGTGAAGCATTCTCCAAACCTCACAGCTCCCAAAATATCAATGTCCTCTGGCATTATGGTTTATTCAGAAGAATCTTTAAGAGCTTCATTGTAGAGGTGTGTTACCAGGAGCTGGTAACCACTTCAGAATGAGAATGCAGAGTGAGAGACGTTGCTCCTAAGACTGAAATACTTCCTCCCCTTCCACAGACTGCTCCCCTTCCCTGCCCTGCCCCAAGAAGCCTGCTTCAGACATCACAGAGGCTAAAAAGAAGGAAGGAAAGGAGACTAGAACTTATTCATTGCCTACTATATGCCAGGCACCGTGCTAACATACAAATGTTATCTCATTTGATCATTGAAACAACCTTGGGAGGCCATGGCTATTATCATCCTCCTTTTACAGTTCAGGAAGCTGTAAGTAGCAAGTAAGTAGGCTGGATTTGATCTCTTGTCTTCTTGACTCCAGGCCCAGTGCTCTGCGCACTGTGCCACTTAGCTCCCTTTATCATTATCCTTAGTTAAGTAGGTTGTTGCAAAGTGTGTCTAAGTCTGGGATAGGATCTATTGGTCCAAAGTAATCTAGTCATCCTCAATCCTTGGGAAGCTCCTGGGAATCCTGGCTATTGATGTAACTGTTGCATTATAAACCAAGTATAGGGTTTGTCTTTTTCATGGTCCCCAGTGATCATTGTAGGTGCTGACTGGGATTTCTGAATGACCAGATATTTGGAGGGAAAGTTCGGGGATCATATTGATAAAGGCTTAAGAGAGGCTGAGAGAAATTGCAGAGAAGCAAGTGTTGTAACTAAGGTGGGTGCAAGGACACCTTTCCTCATCAGAAAAGGAGAATGAACTGTTGTGGAACAGACTGGGTTTCACCTCACTGACCACTTGGCATGCCTCCCCCTCCCATCAGCTCCTCTTTCCTCCATTATCCACATGGCTACCTCAGTGGTGTCCCTCAGGCTCAGCTCTCCCTCGGGTAGAGTCCTGCTTGGGAAGTCTCAGTGACTCCCCATTACCTTGAAGGTAAAGGACCAGCTTTTCTGCTTTCAGCATCCAGATTCTGACTCCAGATTGTCTCCAGGCTTATTCCATGTTAGTCTTCCTCATACACTGTACACTTCAAGCAAATGGACTAGCTCAGTGTGCTCCCCCAATGGCATTCTCTCACACTTTGTCCAGCCTTTGCCCAGCTTGGCGCTCCAATCCAGAAGGCTCTCCTCCTTGCCTCTTCTGCTTAGCCTTCCTGCTGCCCTTCAAGACTTCTTTCAAGTATTCTTTGGATCAAGCATTAGTGTGAAAGGAGTGTCAAAAACACTGATTTATGCGTTGAAACAAATGAAGTGGAACGACTTATTCTGCAAGGTCAATCGATCATATTGCTAATTAATGTTGAGGTTTTAAAAACAAGAAATACATGATGGACTAAAATAGATAGATGGGATAGAGGCAGATGGATGGGATAAATGGATGGATGGATCGATGGATGAATGGATGGATGGATGGATGGATGGATGGATGGATGGATGGATGGATCGATGGATGAATGGATGGATGGATGGATGGATGGATGGATGGATGGATGAATGGATGAATGGATGGATGGATGGATGGATAGATGGGTGGATGTATCGATGGATGGATGGATGGATGGATAGATGGATGGATGGATCGATGGATGAATAGATGGATGAATGGATGAATGGATGGATGGATGGATGGATGGATGGATGGATCGATGGATGAATGGATGGATGGATGGATGGATGGATGGATGGATGGATGGATGGATGAATGGATGGATGGATGGATGGATGGATGGGTGGATGGATCGATGGATGGATGGATGGATCGATGGATGAATGGATGGATGGATGGATGAATCGATGGATGAATGGATGGATAGATGGATGAGTGGATGGATGGATAGATGGATGGATGGATCGATGGATGAATAGATGGATGAATGGATGGATGGATGGATGGATAGATAGGTAGATAAAAAGTATTCAAGTAAAAGTAGTTTGAGTTAAAAAAAGCCTCATCTCAAGCATCACCTCTTTCCTCCACATGTTAATTACTTCCCCTCCAAATTATTATGTACTACAGTCTCTGTGTGTGTGTGTGTGCGCATGCACACACACACGCATGTGCACATGAGCACGCATATCGTTTCCCTCATCCCTGGAGAAGGTATGTTTCTGCAGGGTAGGGACTGTGCCTGATGCAGAGCCTGGCACGTAGTACAGGTACGAGGTTTACTGAATTGTTTTAGAGAGGATTCCTCATCAGATATTCATTGGGCTAGATGGTGTCTGAGGTCCTTCCTAGCCTCTATGGTGTGCTCTGTGTGCTCCAAATAAGGAGAACACTTTTTGGCTTTGCTGCAGGCCAAGGCCACAGCCAGGGACCAAAGACAGACTAGAAAGAGCTGGTAGAAAGAGGTATCATTTACATCCATGCCATCCTGTTTTACAGGAGTATCAGAGGCATGTTTTGGAATACTCTGGGCTCAGCTGCCCACTGAGGGAGTCCTGGCTGCTGCATCCCAGAAAGAGAGGATGCTTCAACACCTGTGCAATGAAATGAGACTAATTAGTGAGGTCCTTGAAAGATGCTGGTCTCCAGCTAGGGTGGCCAGAGAATTTCATCCACAGAGGATCTGACACCTCAGAAGCTGGTGGGAAGAAACAAGTAGGAGGGAAAGTTGACCAGTATATTTGAAGAGAAATATTCCTGTGGGCTGTGAATCCTGAGCCAGAACCTAGGTACCTTTCTAGCCTCTGCCTCCTCCTCTCCAATTTCCTTGCTCTTTCACATTGTGCTAAACCTTTACAGTCTGCTAAAGCTTCCTGTGTCATGGAGCACTGTCCAAAGTGCCCTTGGGTTTCATTGTGTATGTACGTGTGAGAGTGTGTGCATGTGCATGTTTGTGCATGGGCATGTGGGTGTGTGTGTCAGGCGGGGAGGAGAGGGCTGATCTCCTTGGGCTTGGAGGCCTGTGCCATGGTACTGGCACCCCTGTCACTGGCTGTTGTACGTCACGATGCCCTAATTGTGTCAGTTTTTCTAAACATGCAAAAGAGTGAGCACAGCTGCAGCCTCCTTTCCCCCGAAGCGAAAACCTGCATGTGATGGTTCTTCTCCAGGACTCCCACATTCTGAGGGGGATGTAGCCGCAGAGACGGGCCTTGGTCTGTTCGTGAGACCTTGTAAAGGATCCGCTGGGCAGCGGGGTGGGCAGGGGGCAGAGTGGAAGGAGTGCTGGCTTCTGGGACCACCTCAGACACTGCCTCGCCTTGTCACTCTGAGCGAGCATTTTATCTGTTGCTTCCTCAGTTTCCTTATTTGCAAAATGTAGCTAGCAATGTGATTGTGGGGCAAACAATCTGTAAGTTTCAAAGCAAGAAGGGAAAGAAATAGGAGTCGGGTTTATTTTTTAATATTTTCAAGGAAATACTCTAATTTTATGTGCCCATTAAATGATCACAAGTTACATATGTATATATATGTGTGTATGCATATATATGTTTATACATATATATGTATGTATGCATATATATGTTTATGCATATATATGTTTATACATATATATGTATGTATGTATATCTATCTATCTATCTATCTATCTATCTATCTATGATTGTTGATCTCTGTGCAATGATTTATCCAATAGGCAAAGACCCATTTCCTCAATACTCTTTTCCCTTTTCTGGCAAAAAGAAAGATGGGGCCTGGATTCTAATTTCCTTGATGTAGAGAACTCCCAAATGACAAAACTGATAAAAGCCAGTGTCTGTTCCTCAATTTATAGTCTCCAGCATGGAGGGGTTCAGCAACTTGCTTGGCCATAGCAGATATGTCAGAAGTGGGCCTTGAAGTCAACTGTCTATCCTGGAAGAGAAGCATCGAACAATCTCTTTTCAAATCGTGCCTCTAAAGTACCAATTAAGGGAGCAAACGAGCCTGTATGTCCAAGCACCATGGGAAGAACTCAGGATTTGGAGGAAGAGGATTGACATTCTTTTCCCTGCTCTGCTATGTCCAAGCTGTGTGACTTTGGTGATCCCCTCCTTCCCCACGCCTTTTATTTCCTCAGTTGTAAAATGGGCAGGTTGGAGTAGATCCTATCCACATCTCAGGCTTCATGATCTAGCATTAAAGGCATGAGAAGAATCCTAAGCTTTGGAGCCCTTACCTCTCTTACTGTCCTCCTTCCTCATCATTTCTCCCCATTCTTGACTGACCTGCTGTGCCCATATTACAAATTTAGCAAATTCATGACTTGATCTTCCCAACTCAGTCTTGTGGACTGGAACATCTCATATCCAGGGTATTCAAATAGAGACAGAAGTCCTGTGATCCTCCTAGGCTTGCACTAGAAATACCTGTCTAGGGTCTGAAGGGATAAATCTCTTTATTTTGCAGAGGAAGAAACTTATTTCCCAAGAACAGAAGTGACTCTGACATCATAATTTGTGTTTTAGGGGTTTTCGAGGACCTCTACCCCAATCTTTCTTTCAAGGCAGCAGCATAAGGCCCATGGAGGTTGTGACTTGTCCAAAGTCACATACATAGTAAGTAACCAAAACAAGATTTGAACTTGGGCCCTCCCAAACTAGTCATACTATACCACTGCCCCAGTAATGCTGTCCTTAGCTGTATTCATTATCCTGCCTACCTTAGAGCCAAGAAAAAAATGTCTAAGTATCTCCCAGTATGCACCTAGTCTCCATGTATTATCCATAGCAGGGATTTAAATTTATGTAATGAACATAATTCCATGTTTAGTGACCAGCAGTCCCATTGCTTTTGGGACTCACTGGGCAAAGTCTGTTCTTAAAAATAGCTATGAATTGGCATTCAGCGAATTACCACATATTAGAAATAGGAGGGAGACCTGGTGCCCCCGTGTCATTACATGGGAGTCCCTAAAACGTTAAGCTTCCTGCCTGAGGTCCTGGAGCTAATAAAGGGTCAGTCATCCCAAACTTCTAGAGTTAGAAGAGAGACCACAGACCCTCTATCAAGTTACAGCCTTTGCCTGAAGACAGAGGAGCCCCTCACTGCCCGCTGAGCCTGCCCATTTCTATTTGGGATAATTCTGGTTATTAACAAGGCTTTCCAGACACCGAGCAGAATCTTACCTCTTTGCAGCTTCTCCCCATGGCAATTATTTCTGCCCTCTGTGATCAGGTATAGAAAGTCTGATCCTTCTTTCACATGACAGATAAGTAAATACAATTATTTGTCAAGGTGAAAGGCACCTTGTTTCACATGCTAAGTTAGACTAGACAAAGGAGGAATAATGAATAACCCAAGTAGAACAAGGAGAGCAAATGCAATTTGTAAAGAAGGAGACCTAACATGGAGGCTTTAAGCTTTGTTTTTCATCTTTCCCCAAGATATATGGAACAATGAGTTCACAGAATCAAGAGCAACTTAAATCCTCATCAAAGTTCAGAACACAAATCTACCTTCCTGATGGCCAAAAGCTCCTCCAGCTCCTCCGTGCCCCTGTCCGTGGTTCTGAAATGGCTGACCTGGGAGTCAAACTCTGCTCTTCTGGCCTAGGTGCTAGGCTGCCTGTACTTCCCACATGCTGACAGCTTAGCTTCACTGCACAGACCCTGGGCTTGGAATCTGAAGTCTCTGGCTTTGAATCTTAGCTCTGCTCTTTACAGATTCTATGACCTTGGACAAGTCTCAGTCTCAGTATCCCCTGCAGTAAAGTGACCTGCTACTGCTGCTGCTCCTCATTCTATTACACACTCCAAAGGCTAGTTTTCATAGGGGCAAAAATTTGAAATGCACAAGTATGGATCCTGCTTTTACAATCTTTTTGTCAATTCCAGAAAGGTTGTAAGACAGTGATTTGTACATCTGAAAGCATTTTCTAGTGCCTGGCACAGAGTAGGCCCTTACTAAGTGCTTCTGGAATGAATACCCAGATTTTCTGCTAACATCATCCTTGAGTCTAGTGCATAGCTGTTTGCTCAGGCTCACTTAAGACTTTGATCCCATAATGTACTGAAATACAGACTCCTGTGATAAACAACGATGCTAGGATAGAATATAACATCAGACTGCTGTAGGCTGTAGTAATGTAAAGCTCGAGGTGAAACCTCCCTATTTATATAACAGTGTTTCTGTGTGAAACATGTGTTCAGGGTTACAATTTGGAATTCCTGGAGCATGCTATAATGCCGTATTCCTTTTCCATTCTCCCCAATCTCCCACCAGATTATTTGCTAGATAGAATTTCATTTGTCTTGGCATTCCCTGGGGCTGGCATATAGGAGACCCTTAAAAATGTTTGTTGAGTCAAATTTAACCTCTCTTTAGTCAATTGATCCACGCTCAAGCATTTATTAAGTGCCTGCTATGCATGCACAGTTCCTCTTCTTTCCCACTTAATAATCTGTTGGTCCCAAATGGCAGCTACTTTAACCCTAAGGCTGGTTGGTTCTGTGGTCTGAAGCAAGTAATTTAGGAGACACAGAAAAACATCCTCATCACAGTCTTCCTGAAAGTACTTTATATACACAATCTAACTTGCTCTTCCATCACACCATTCCTGTGAGATAATAGTTTACAGACATGTTCATCCTCATTTTATAGATATAGATAGTAAAGATATGAGAGAATGATCTAGTCATTTGGAGTAACTCAAGGTCCCATGTAATATAAGAGGCAGAGCCAGACCACAAAGCCCAGCCTTCTGCCTCCACAGCCATTGGTACCTCTTCTATGTCATGCATATCCACACCATTAGCCAGCTGTGGTTGGAAAAGCCCAGGAATTGAAGACCGTGGACTTGGGTTTCAATCCTAGCTCTGCCATTTACTAACTTTGTTACCATGGGCATCTTCCTGACCCTCTCAAAGCCTCAGCTTATCTGATGATGGCATAACTTTTCAAGTTCCTTTTATCTCTGAATCTTGAGGAATTTCCACCATGGCTCTGTCCTTCATATATGATGCCCCACTGCTTTTGGCATTAGGATAATGGAGTTGGGGACAGGCATTGGGCAGGAAGAGGGACTCCAGAGGACTGGGACTACTCTCTCTGTCCAATGATGCCAATTCTAACTTTCCTTCAAAGAAGAGCTGAAATGTCACCTTTACCAAGAAATCTTATATCATTTCCGGACTTCCCCACTCATCTTCAGCTCCTATGACCAAGGGTACTTTTCTCTGAATTTCCATTGCCTTCCTCATTCAGCAGCCAGCCCACTTTTGAGGTATTTGGGGGTTATCCCTTGGCCCCAGCTGCCTTTCAAGTCTCTCTTATTTTCTTATTTTTTTTTTGCCTGCCTCAAAAATTGACCTCTCTCCCAGTACAACTTGCTGAACATAATTCAATCCACTAAGCATTTATTAAACACTTGCCATGTGCTAGGCTCTGGACATAACCAGAGGAAAACAAAATAGCTCCTGACTGCAAGCAGCTTACATTCTGCTGCTTTTAGCCAGCATTTTCATATGGTAGAACAGAATGAAGTCTCACATCTTTCCCTCTTTTCCTGCCATGAAAATAGCTCACGATATTATCAGAAGGTTGCTAAGGGTTTGTACTGTTAGCATAGAGGAAGCCCCATATGCTTTAGGAGCCATTCCTACCTCTTTTTTATTTTTATTTGTCCCTCAGAAAGGAATTAGATGTTTGTTTAAATGATTACAAAAGTCTCTCCTGGAGAGTTCTACTACACTCTGAAAATATAGAAAATGCCACATGCAGTCGAGTTTACGTAGACCATGTCGACAGGGAAGAATCAATAACACCCAATCAACTTCCTAGGGTTCAACCATTGTTTGGCCTGTCTACTTTATTTGTAAAGTTCACTTTCATTGCCCTTCTATCAGATAGGCATGTTCTCACCATCATTAATGGTTGGAGAAATAGCATCAAACTTCTAAAAAACATATCTTAGTACATCTGTGTGAGGGTGAAGACAGACCCTCAGAATTCTTGTGTAACTAACAAACTCTCTAAATTCCTACTGTGTGCCAGGCAATGTGCCAGGTGCTGGGGCTACAAAGATGAAAGTGAGACACAAAACGTTCATTCATGCTGCACCATAAGAATTGTTTATTTTCGCTTCCTTAATGTGATTCCTTAAAGAGAAATTATTGTTGATTTAGAATTGGTGGTTTGAGGCATACATATTAATGTATAGTAAATAACTTCATTGTCATCATTCCAAGGTGCTAATTGTTCAGGAAGAAAGAGAAACAATTCATTCAGCATATATATAAGGACAATCAAATTTTTTAAAAAGCAAGACAAGTAAGCAAGTTTGAAAGAGATTATGCCATTGTTTCTAGCCATTTCAGATCCTTGAATAAAAAATGCAGGCATATTAACCACATTGAAGAAAGTAGCCACTCAGCTTCCTTATTGATTGGGGCTTTTAAAATGCAACATGGATATGAAAAGGGAGTTATTGCCACACGCCATTAAGATCTGCAGAAGACATGTTTGCTTGTACATACCCTTCCCGATGAGCCTCTCCCTTTTCCAACTCCTGGATCACGCCCAGTAGCACTTTGATGGTTTCCTGGCTGGAGCTGATCAAGTTTTCCATCATCTGAAGCTGTGCTTTCAAGTCTATTACTTCTGTGTGAGGCACAATTTCACGGCATTCTTCGCTCACTGCCACAGCCGTCTGGCAAGGCGGATTCTCGTCCGTCGGTGAGACATTTCTCTGAAGGGTCTGCTCGTTACATTCGCTTGATGGGCACTGTGCCTGTATGGGACAGGTTTGAGCATTTTCTGCCTGGGGATGGAGCCCATTCAGATGCCCAGTTCTCCTTTTCTCCTCCTCTGTGGCTGGGCACAGTGACCATTCGCTCTCTGCTGCTGAGTTTGGCAAGGTGGGCTCAGTGGCTTGGGAACCAGACGCAGGTAAATAAACAGTCGCTATTTCTGTCTTAAACACTCTGCCTTGTGCTGATGGATGGGCATCCTCTGGCAGCGCTTTGTCTTCTTTCGCCTTGGCGTATGGCTGGTGATCAGACTCTTCAGAACCTGGGTCGGTGGAGTTTTGAAGACGAGGGCCTTTAACACAACTGTATAGATCTGGGTTTTTACAAGAGTCTAAACAGGAGTCACTAGGAGCCCGGTCGATGGCATTCATGTGTTCATCAGAATGGGCCATCAGGTCCCCTGCCTTTTGCTCGCCAGCTGTCTTGCTGCACTGAGCAGCCTCCCCTGAGTTTTGACCATCACTCTGATCCTGGACATCTATTAGAAATCCATTGTTTTGATTCTTGAAGGTGTTGGCCACCTGGGTGCTCTTAATGATGCTTCCTTTTTTGCGATCCAGAGGGAATGTCTGGTAACACTTTTTCAGATCTGGGGAAGTCTGTACTCCTGTGCTCTTGGTCACATTAGGGATGGACCTCCGGGCAGGCACTGTCATATACTTGCGATAAGCAGCCGCTTTATAGGAGATGGGCTTAGCGTCCTTTCTGTCCGTAGATGGAACAGCAGCGAGCTGTCTGTCCCTTTGTTCACTCTGGGCCTCACAGATGTCTTTAAAGCGCACCTGAAGGGCTTTGTTTCTCTTCTTAATCTGCCGATTGGGGTCCAGGGCATATCGCATCTCCAAGGCCAGTGAAGCTGCTGGCTCGACTTCACTTTCTGAAGGTGTGAGTAAGCATTTGCCAGGTTCCTTACTCACCATGATTCCTGCATTCAAAAACAGCACACAGAAACTCAGTTACAGAGAGAACAGGAAGAAAAGACACAATCAACAAAAGCTCATTTGTTTTTAGAGGAAGGTATTAAGAACCACACAATATTCCTAGGTGACGTTGGTCTGAGATGCGGAGAACCAGCCTCCCGAAAAAACTGATCTGGCCCAACTCGGAATGAATGTCTCTGTGACCATCATGCTTGTGTGGGCTTCTGTGTGGATTACACTACTTTTCTTTTCATAGCAATGAATGCATGTTTCCCCATTACATAATCCCACTTCATTCATCAAGCAGGCTAACGACATTCCATGTTCTACTTTAGAAATTATCATTTCATGTATTACTTCCTTTTTCTTTTTAGCAGATGGTTTACCAAATGCTATTTATTCCACTTGGACTTTTCTCTTTCTTGAACATGGCATGATTAATCTGTCCTTGGGTTCTAAGACATTACCATTTCTGTGTGCCAGAGTGTCTGAGCACTCAGTTCTGAGTCCACACCTATCTCCACCTCTGCCTCTAAAACAAGAGCTTCAGAGCTATTTTAAGTTGCTAGTTATGATAGGATGTGGAGGGATGTTAGCCATACCAGATTCTCTTGATCGATATGATGGCATGGATAAAGATGAAGTATATGGGGCATTTATGCACATTGTGGAATGGACTGGGGGTTCCTTGCTTTGGTGGAGGTGAAGGAAGTAGCAACAGCCTTGTCTGGAGGGCTAAGTTGCCTCCAAAAACAATGCTTTCGTGGGTTTCAGGATTTTTTTTCTTGAAAGAATAAATTTTTGTATTTTCACCCATAACTCTATAAAAAACAATTGTGGTAGTTTCTGTACTTAAATACCTCCCCTCCCCCCCAAATCTGAAGGCTTTGTGTTAATCATGCAAATTCATCCCGGGGAGATGATGGAATGTGCCTGAAAGGCTGCAGGTGGCCGCTGATTCCTCTCAGGGAATACCCGCCGGGTAAAAATGCCGGATTTTTATTAGGCAGCTTCACAGATGTTGCAAGCACATGGAAAACCTTCCTTGAGTGTTTAACTCAAAGCAAGAAGATGTTGTTAAGTGTTGCAATTGTCAGCAAAGTTCTTATTTCCTCCTGCCTTTGTGGACAAGATCTCTGGAAGAGTTCGAAGTCAAAACTCTTAATTCTTGGTACTGGAGTTAGACAGCTTGGTTGGTTGGCCTTTGGGATTGCTGAGGACAAGGTGGCAAGCTGAAGCAGTAAGTATGGCACATTTAATGTAACGCCAAGGAATGTCTAGTCTCAAAGTGACATGTTGGTCAGTAGATAGAGCTCTGAGCCTTGAGTCAATAAAATCCAAGTTCACATCCTTCCTTGGGCACTTTGTGGCTAAGTGATGACTGGGCGAGTCACCTAACCTCCTTCTGCTTCAGTTTCTTTAATTGTGGAATGAGGATAAAAATACTGCATGCCTCCCCAGCACAAACATTGTAAGGATCAAATGATGTGAGATTTGTAAAGCTCTTAGCCCAGTACCTCTCACATAGTAGGTGCTTCATCAGTGTTTATTCCCATCCACCAAAGCCTGCGAGTGAGTGTGCAGTGATTCCCATCAATAACAAAGCTTAGCCATAGCCAACAACACTTTTGCTGACTCCCACGATTGTTGAGGTTCAAGGCTCAGAGGTCCTTAGCGCAAGGGCCCCATGGTGAAGGTTTCTCTCTAATGCCTCAAAGAAGTGCCTGGCAAAGCATAGGCACTTAGTGAATCCTTTCCAAATTGAATTGAGTCCCCATTTTCAATGAGGAAAGTGAGACAGAGTAAAGTTAAATGACTCATACAGGTTGTATCTAGGATTCGAACTCAGCTCCAGAGTCCTAATCTGGCTTTTTCCACCAAGGTGTTTAACTGATTATGTGGAATGATCATAGGGCCATAGAATTTGGATTGGGGAAGGCCTAGATCATTACTCCATTTCTCTCTTTTTTAAGTGAGGAAATGAGTCTAGAATGGAAAAAAAAATACCTTCCCCAAGCTGCACGAGGAGTGACCAAGAGAGAATCCACCTGTTCCCCTGAGGAACACTACATAACCCAAACCAAAAACCCACCAGAATCATGGACCACAGTAGGTGGCCATTTGGTCAGTTAGCATGAATTTATTAAACTCTTACTGTGTCTCAGGCAGTGTGCTTCAAAGAGAGTCCAAAGCCAGCCCCTGCCCTCAGGGAGCTCCCCGCCTAAGGGGGAGGGGAATCGCCCACAGATGGAGGATGGGTTATTCATGTTAGGCTTTTTTTTTTCCCTTTTGGGGGCCTAAGAGCATGAGCAGAAGGTCAAGTAAAAATTTCAACAGTTTGGATGTTTGCCTGATATTTAAAAAGCAACAACCAAGACAAACAAACAAACATTTTATGTTATGACCAAGATAAATTAAGCATTTTATAAGTTGTGACATAAACAACTTAATCAGTGAACAGTTTGGAGGATCATGAAAATTAACAACGTCTGAAGACTCTTAGACTTTTAAAAATAGGGGTGTGAGGAACCCTTTGAGGCTGGCCTTTGCTATGGTCTTTCATCTCGGGCTCTGAGGAACAAAAAGTGATGGAAAAATAAAATGGCACTGATAGGTTGTAAAGCTTCAACTGTTTTCAGCACATGTTTGTCGTGCCAGATAGAAAAACACAAGTCAAAGCTTGATTGGTGAAACCTGCCACCCAAAGGATCAGTCATTTGAAGATGAAGAAAGGGGCATTAGCCAAGGCAATCTGGAATGACTGAGTCCATGTGCAGAGGGAGGGAGATGAGCTATCTAGTAATAGTAGCATATTAGGAAATACTTAAACTTCTGGCCCTTCAGAGTTTATACTAAACTTAAAGTTTTGCCATCTGCATAGCTGCCCTATGAGGTAGGTAATGCTTGTTTGACTGTGTTTGCACAAACTCTCTTCCAGCCTCCCATTTTTTTTTTTTTTAGTTTCTTACATTAGAAAAGCACATACTGTTTTTGGTGTCAGAGGACCTGCGTTCAAATCCTGAATTTCCCACTTATTGCCTGGGTGACCTTGGGCATATCACTTAACCTTTCTTCTTTTTTCGTCATCCATGAAATGAGTCAGTTGGGCTAGGTGGCATGGAAGGGCCTTTCTAGTGTTTGATCTGTTATCCTATGATCTAGAGGCTGCCATTTTACACCATTTTGACAAACGGTTCCTTCTTTATCCATCCCCACATGATGCTGAGGTTTGGGGTAAATGGCTTCCTGTATGAGATAGGTGATGGTGGTAAAGCAGGAGCTTTTTGTGGGTATTTTGGTTCTGTTGGGGGGGATAGGATGGGACACCTCTTGCTAAGGTTCTTGTCTCCTTCAGGGCGGGGTTGCATGGACAACAGGCACTTGAGAAAGGCCTGATGGTAGTCTCTGACCCCTCATGGAGAGACCGGAGCTCCATCCTCTCCCTTCTCCTTCTCTTCCCTTCTCCATCTCTTCCCTTCTTTTGTGGTGCCCTTCTCTTGAAGAAGGCCTGCATACTGGGGGAAATCTGAGAGAACAGTTTTACAAAAAGCAATTTACTGGCGATTTTTCAGCATTTTCCCTGCCATGACTGAAAAATGTGTGTCTGAATAAATTTGTCCTATCATGCGATTCATCATGAAAATTGCTAGCAAGTGCCCGCAGCCGGCCATTGGTTTTGGAAGGTATTCTGAATCAGCAATCTCCTCTAACTAATAAAGCAACATTAGACATGACAATTACTTGTGGCAAGAGAAATTACAACTCAGTGCTATAACTTTGGGATATTGGAGAATTGATAAACTGACCAGCATCCAGAGAAGGCCAACTAGCATGGTAAAGGGCCTCACCATCACTAGGTGCAGGGCGGCCAAGGAAGAGAGAACAGAAAACACTAGCAAAATACTTATGATCCCCGGCCTTCTCCCTAAAGGAAGTCACTGTTACAGAGGACTAGTGTGAAGAGAGGAACCCATTGGATGACCCTATGCTATGCTATGTCCTTCAGTTCTGGCCCTTAGAGGTCCCTGTTCCTGACCACCCTTAGCAAAGGGCTGGCACCAGTTAGGCCAATGGGGTACCAAGAAAAACACCACTTACTGCCAAAGGCTTCCTTAGATGAGACATTCTCTGATTAGGAGACTACCTCCATCTCAGCAGGAAGATCTGAGTTCTTGTATTACCTTCAAACACTTGCCAGCCAAGTATGAGACACAGGACAGGCACTCGAGCCCTCTCTGCTTTGATTTCCTATCTATTAGATGAGGATAATAGCAACTCCACCCAGTCTTGTTATGGGAATCCAATGAGGTATCAGCTGTACAGGACTATAAACCTTAAAGCACTCTAGAAATTCTAGTGGTGGCTGCTGTTGATGACGCTGAATCTTGGTTTGCTCTGGGGCATGTTGCTGCAGTCGTAGAGATTATTTACCCTAAAGCTCCTAGGGACTGCCATGTTTGTTATATAAAACCCTTCACAGCCTGGCTCCTGGCTCTATGTCCTGGTTTATTCCATTTTATTCCCCGTTTTGCCCTCCACAGTCCAGCCAAACTGTCCTTCCTACTGCCCATTGCACCCAGTCCTGCTGCGCCTGTACAGGCTCCCCTTCATGCCTCTTCCTTCTCCCCTCCTCTCTCTGGAATCCATTCTTCTTTAGGCCTTTACTGATGAACTCAGCTGTGAGCATCCACTTCCCTCTTCTGTGAAATATCACTTAGTAAGTACTTCGACTGTATATATACATATATATGTATGTAAACATGTATCGTACAATCCATCTTTACACAAGCATGCACATACACTTATTTGTAGCTGCTCTTTATCCCAATATATTGTGTAGGCTCCATGAAGTAAGGGAGTGTTTTTGTATGCATGTCCCCACCCCCTTGTCAAGCCTCACCTGGCACATAGGTAGGTGCTCAGCGAATGCTTGTTCACTGATTGCTTAATGAATGCATGCTGGCCATGAAGATCTGCTAAAGGGCTGGAAGCTATTGGACCTGCAGGAGGGCAGGGGGGCTCTTGGGTTTAGCTCACATTTCAGTAGGGCTCCCTCAGGAGTCATGGAAGAGCCAGAGCTTTCTTCCATTTGGCCCCTTAGACCCAAAGTCAAAGTAGTGTGTGGAATGCGCGTGCAAGGTTCTCTCAGTGCTGTCTCTGCGTGAAATGTTCTGCCTCCCAAGTTGTGTCTTCCATTCAGGAGAGGTCTTTGAGCAAAGGCTGCCTGATTCCTCTCTGGCTCTGGGGTTAAAGGATTCTTTTTCTAGTGCAGGTTGAATTCTGTGGCCTCAGAGCTTCCTTCCATGTCTGAGATTCTGTAAATATCTGCCTTTTTTCCCTTATTAGCTAAAATCAAATAATGCCTTTGATTTCAAATTTCTTTGAAGACACTAAGAAAGAGGTCTATTTTTTCCAACCTTTATATTGTCCTGATTTTACAAATAACAGCGGGGCTTGGGTAATTTGTTCTTTATAGAATTTCACAAGAAGAAATTGCTGTTCCTGCAAGTTCATTACCCAGGCTTGGAAATAGTCCACATAAACATGTTTTAGGCCAAAACCCAACCCCCTCCCCAGTACTCCTTCCATACCTCTGATGGCCACAGGCGTCCTTTTCTGTTGTGTACAATTAGGAGGTTGTTGGTGTAAGAAACCCTCTAGGCCTTCTCTCTTTGCTGTGTTTTTAAAATAACTAGAACATTGATTTTACCTAGTTTGGTTTATCATCTGATAGGGGATCAACTGAAGTAACATAGGGAGGGCACTTTGAGCATCTTTAAAGAACCAGAGAAATAGGAGCATAGTTTTTCTTACTTTGTTGCTCCACTGGATTTCATAATTCCAGCATTTTGGACTTCACTTGAAGCCACTCACAATGTTGATTCTTTAAGAACTGGCAGAGCCATGAGCTCACTGGGTTATGACCCCCTTCCCAACTCAGCTCAGCTAGTCCTTGGATAACAGACACATAGTTCATCCTGAATCCTGAATCCTGATCCATAAGCTTTCCTAGCTGGGGAGGACTTGCCCTGATCTGGAATTTACCATCATTGCCCTTGAGAACCAAGGTTCCTCCAGTCCCATTCAAAGATGACTCTATGTTTTCAAAGGCCAAACACAATCTGTAGCCAATTCCTCTGGGCTCTACTTCAGTCCCAGAGAGACTGTCTGAAAATGGAGACATCGTGCCATGGAAGCCAAGGACCCTGGGAAGCAGCTGGACCAACACAAAGAAACCCATGTGTGGTGTAATGTAACATTGAAACAGCGAACAGTTAATTTTCAAGCTATTTGAAAGAGGAAAAGAGACCAACATATCACAAAGGATCAGGTAGTATTGATTGCACCCCCAAAGAAGTGATCAAGAAGAAACCAGAAGCTATGAACCCATACACTTTCTCATCCCTATAATATCTTGATAAGAATTATCTCTTCTAGACACATGTCTGTGCACATGGTTTACATAGGAGAGTGGAAGAGGTGGGCCTTTGCAAGTGATTTTACACATTATTTTGCACTTTAGAAGTCACTCTTGACTGAAATATATCAAAAATGTAAGAGTCCATTGTGTTATGTCATTAAAAAAATTTGACTTGGGAGAGTGAAATTCTGCTGGAAGAGTCTCTTTCCATTTGGTTTCTTCCTTGTGTAGGTTAAGATGATACAGGATCTGTTAATAGATGTAATCTGAGAGATCTGTGGCCAGTGATCTAAGCCATAGGCCAAGATAAATGCTGATATCATTCAGGACATGAACATGAAAGTCCACATGTGAGAGGGCTTCCCTAGATGTGTCACTGCCCTTCAGCTGATTGATTCCAGCCTCAGAGGACTGCCAAACTCTTCAGTGAATGAGTATTGTGGAGATGTAACCTGTCAGCTGGGCAGACTATTACATGAGTCCATCAGTGCAGAGCTTTTGAGCAGGAAGTATCGATGGACAATGAGCTGGACCCAGAATTAAAGAGAGAAAAGTGAACAGTAGGCTTTATTGTGAGTTTTACAAGTTGTTAAAAATATCTCCCGGTCATGTTTTATGGCTGCAAATGATGAATACTGTAATTGCTGAAGAATTAAACTTTGAGAGATATGTGATGGGTAAAAGGTGGCTTAAGCACATTGTAGACAATGAAGAAAAAGGGGCAGAAGAGTACTAAAAGCTACTCCCCAGTAAACTTATGGCCAGAAAAAGAAGTGGATCCATCATAGGGAGAAGAGAGAGAGAGAGAGAGAGAGAGAGAGAGAGAGAGAGAGAGAGAGACTGACCAGCTGGAAAAATTATGGATTGTGGTGATTTGTACTGCTAAATAAGATTAGAGATCTGCTGGCGGTAAACTTGGTGGTCTAACTGATTAGGCTCACCTCTCAGACAACTTTCTAGATGACAGGATTAGAAATTTTAGTGTTGGATGGATACTTACTGGGAATTGGGTGTCCCCTTCTCCACCTTCCAGAAGAGAAAATTGTCCCAAATAGTTGGGTTGAATTTTCTCAGATCACAGTTGGGTGAGTGACAGAGTCAGGATCCGAACCCAGGTCTTCTAATTCCACATGTAGGCCCTGCCATACCGTATCATTATGTTGAGCTGAAGGTGAATTTTTAAAAACTAATTCATAAATAAAACTTCATAGTTCATGTGGGGTGTATGGTTAGGTACCTAGTAATTTCAAATTAGAGATGAATTATCAAACCTGCTCAGACTGAAGAACAGTGTAGTTACAGGTGTATGGAAGAACACAAATATTTGTTTGTGGAAAACACTGAAGATATTAGACAATCAGCAAGAGCAGTCCCCAAATGGCTAGATTTTATTGTTCATTGAAATTTCGAATAAGCTGAAATGTAGTAAGAAAGAAGGAGAGTAGATCTGGAGTCTCAGTGCTATAGTGGGATGTCAGAAGAAGAACTGTGGAAGATCTCCAGTCCTTTGAATGGAGCTTCTGTGAAAGATTCCTGGAAGGGCATGGCCAAGGTTGGCCTAGGCAAAGAGGCCTGAATGGTTTGAGAATGACAGTACTGGAGAGATCACTGACAGCAATTACAGGGGTCCATGAAGTATTGATGAATGAGTTTCAGAATTTTGGGGACCTCATAATTCAGTGAGACATCTCTCTATTAGTTCTTTGACGAAGACTTGAGCCTAGATCAGCACAGGAAGGAGCCACATTTTGCTACTTCTGGTCTATTTCATAAGCTTGGAATTTGGCCATATAATATGATGCCACATAAGATGATAGACCAAAATCCAATTTGGAATGTTTTAACAGAGGATATTGCCAAGAAATGCCTCAATACATACTGAGGCCAGAAGATCTTACCAGTGCCTGGTCAGCAGTCTGGATAACTCAGGAAGGGCCGTGGGGTTTTATCAGCTTTCTTGGTGGCTGGTCTATGGTTAGGACACCTTGAAGTCAGAGACACTGACTCCCATTGGGGATGGATTTGGCCAGCATTTTATTTCACAGCTGTGGGAGAGTCATTAGGTTTGGCAGTTTGGCCCAAGGAAACGGTAAACACTGTTGTGGTTGTAATTATACCAATGATAGGCTAAAATAAAGTATCCTTATTGAGAGACTTTCTCTGGGTTCATAAAGAGTTAATTTTGAAATGGGCTCCATTGGCACCCATTGATTGTTCCAAAGTGGAGCCGTCCTTTTTCTCTGGGCATAAACCACAGCTACATGAGAATTTGCTGGATTCATTATTCAGCTTAATATACTCATACTATGAACAGGTATTTTTGTTTTAGATATTTGTTCTCTTTAACAGAGGTCAGGGATTAACATTTTCATGGCCCCAAAGGGGTAGGGTAGCAGAGTGAATCTACTGGGTATAACTTTTTTGAATACAGAACTGATACATTGAGTATGGGGGGAAGCTGAGTCAGTAAAGCAGGGGCTTCCCACTGAGTCATGTTCTAGGCATTTGTGCATTTTGGTTGCTCTGACAAGGAGTCAGAGCAAAAGATACTGGTTCACAGTAATGAAAAGGTCAGGCTGAATTAGGGAAAAATTGGAATTTTAAATGTGAATTTTAAAAGTAAATGCTGTTTTCTAATTATTCTTAGTATGGTCCTACAGGACCTACTCTAAGGAAGGCAAAAAAGTCAAAATAATTAACTGCAATTATATCCAAGTGGTTATAAGGGATTGGAGAATGTCTGCTGTTAAATTATCGGCCTTTCCATTCCTTCCCTACTAATCCTGTCCTTTCCCCTCCACCTCCAGGTGAAGGTAAACTGGGTCCCAATTCTCATGAATTCTGTCATTGTGGGCACCAAATTAACGAAGTCTGACTCCCTGTTTAAAGCCAACAGAGGAGAGGTTTGTAAAAGTGAATTGGGTTCATTGTCACCCTCGGGCATGTTCAATCCAGATTTCCAGATCACCCTATCCACATCACCTGGTTGACTCCTTGGATTTCCTTTTTTTTTAGCTACCATACAAATGTCTTGTAATTGAAATAGGAGCCTGAAATTCCCTGCAGTTGTGCTGCTAATAACAGTAAAAATAAAGGGGCCTTGCCTATGCTGTTGTTAACTACAAAAGTATGCCATGGATTTCCCATTTAGTATCTCACTCGGTCTGTCTCCCTCCCTAATCTGCCTCATGTGTAGCCTTCTTCTGTCTACATCTATATTGGTACCTATAGGTGCATTAATATCTGTGTGTGTGTGTGTGTGTGTGTGTGTGTGTGTGTGTGTGTGTGTTCTCTGGGAATGTAAACTTCTCGACAGCAGGGAGTTTTTCTCTGGCTCTGTGCCTGGCACTTAGTAGGAGCCTGGCTGATGGATTGACAAAGCAAATGCTTCTTTGCCTTCAAGTCAGCATAGAATAAAGCCACTTCTGACTGTTTAAACTGGTAGATTCCCAGACATTCCTTAAGCTAATGGTAATTCCAAATGAGGAGTAGCAGCTTGGTCTTATGGAAGCCACACTGGCCTTGAATCAGGAAAACAGAGATTGTGGAACAAGTATGTAAGCCTTTGTTCCAAGCCCTTCTGCTGTGCCCTGGTGATACTGAAGCCAGCACAGCCCTTGCTCTCATGGAGTTCACATTTCAATGGGACAATGGAGACAAATAACTGGGTACCAACAATATATATGGAAGGTTACCTCAGAAGGGAAGGTGCTGGCATTCAGCAAGATGGAAGAAGGTAGCATTTGAGCTGAGTTTCCACGGGCAGCCAAGAAACCTGGAAGTAGCAGGTGGGAAGGGAGAGAATTCCAGGCATGGGGGCAGGTGGGAGCATCTTGTTCGTGGAAGAGCCCAAGTCCTGTGACCCTGAATTAGAGAGTTTGTGGAGAGATCTCAAGTGTAAGAGACGGGAAACATAGAAAAGGCCGGTCTGCAAAAGGCTTTCAGTGCCCAGCAGAAGAGTCCATATCTGATCCTGCAGGAGATAGGGAGGCAGGGGAAATTTTCTTTTTACCATAACTGTACCTTCAAGGATACATCTGTGAGTCTGTGTTTGCATTGGGGTCAACCTCTTATTATTAAATACAAGGATTGTGCTATGTTAAGTAGGAATCTGACTAGAAAATAACCACCTTCATCTGCATCTGTTTACTCTATTTTTCTACCAACTGAGAGAGCCATTCGGTCTGGTCTTTCATCAGTTGGTGATTTCTGTTACCGAAGACTCTAAATCTCATTTTCAGAAGACATCTCAGAAGCCCTAGTCCATTCCCTTCATTTGACAGATGAGAAAACTTAGACCTTGATTGAGAATATTCTTCTTAACAAAGAAAAAAGGTTTGGCATGGAGTTTGACATCATCTAGTCTCTCATCTCCTCTCAGCAATCCAATTCTATATCAAAAAACAAGAGAGGGTGGGATGGAGGGAGGGAGGGAGGGAGGGGGAGAGAGAGAGAGAGACAGAGAGAGAGAGAGAGAGAGAGAGAGAGAGAGAGAGAGAGAGAGAGGGAGAGGGAGAGGGAGAGGGAGAGGGAGAGGGAGAGGGAGAGGGAGAGGGAGAGGGAGAGGGAGAGGGAGAGGGACAGGGAGAGGGAGGGAGAGGGACAGGGAGAGGGAGAGAGAGAAGCTGAACAAAACTATTCAACCAAAGTAAGCATCATTGCCAGACTTTAAATGTCTTGAAGGCTGCTTGGCTCAATGAAGAGAGTGTTGGATGGGAGCCAAAGGATCTGAATTCAAGTCTCTGCACTGACACTATTACTAATGTTGTTAATACTGATACACTGAGCGAGGGCTGAAGGTCTCTGGACCTCACATTCCTCGTGTATAAAGTTAAGTCAGCAGACTCACTGGACTCGAAGGTGCCTTTCAGCTTTATGCCTGGGATCACAGAATTATAGGATCATTTAAAGCTGGAAGGGATCATAGAGGCCACTGGATAATACCCCCATTCAACAAAAGAGAAAACTGAGACAGTACAATAAACTCAAAGAACTCATCCACTGTCTCCTTGTTTCTGAGGTAGGGTTGAGCTCCCATCATCCTGACTCCGTGCCCAGCGCCACTCACTAGGCTAAGCTGTCTCTTCTTCTAGACCCTACTGTGGGGTGAGGCAATCCAATCCTTTCATTTTACACATTAGCCATCTGAGGCACAGGAAATAAAGGGACTATTCTAAGGTGATATAGCGATGGTGGAGAAGATCAAGACCCACCTTGAAGGCTGACTCAGTGCTGCTGAACAGTTTTCTATCCTAAGCCATGTCGAAGGATCAGTAGCTACGTGTTTCACCATGAATTCCAAGTCGCCAACCTGTATGGCAGCATTCTTGCTTGTTCCTTGATTCTTCTGCCAGGTGAAGCTGCCGCCCCACCATAACTAAGTATCTATGGTAGGATTTCTGCATTGAGGTAACCATTTAGTACACATGGAATCATCTTGATTCGCAGGTCTCATCTGTCTTTCTGGCAAGGCCATGCAGGCACCTATACATTACCACTGGCACTGGAGCTCACTCAGTATTTTTCACTGAGGTGGCATTGAGATATAGGCTAGGAAGGATCCCAAATGCCTTCTCTACTCAGCCTGGCCCAAAGGCTGACTCTGGAAAGTCCTTGATTCACTGCAGAGGTGGGTAAGCCAAAAGGAAAGGCTGAAAGACACACATTTTGTAAATGATTTCTATTTATAATTGAACGGTAGGATGTGTATAAAATGTTTCCCAGGGAGAATACAGAACCTTCATAGAGTTGATGCACCTTCCAGAGAAGCTAGATGCCTTGTAGTCTTAAAGCCTCCTCTCCTTTTCCTTCATCCTGACAGAGATACCAATTCTGACTCAGTTTCCTTTCTAAATTCTTTGTCTTGATTCCTAGGCCACCCATGCTGGGATCAGCATAACTGGGTGAATTGGATATAAATGGTTATTCCCTAAATGGAGCAACAGAAAAGTTGGAAATGTAGTAAAAGTTTGCTTGCTAGAGAATCTCCCTTAAGATGGGAGGTGCAAGTTTGGTAACAGAAGCACCAGAGGAGAACATGTTTGCAGAATAATATCCCTGGGATGGGGAAAGAAGGAAGTCATGAGGAGGATGGTAGGTTATTGGGATGTCTTGTGTGTTGGATGCCCCTTCGCTATACCCTCTGCCCACCCTATGTGGTGTAGCCATGGCTCTTGAAGTGTGGGTCCATTGAGTGTAATCTTTGGCAGGTCCTGTCAGGTGGGAAATGCTTCACATTCAGGCTTTATTGTGGATGCTGTCAACCACCTTCATGAAGAGCAGCATCAATTAATCCCAAGGAGTCCATCACCAGAGGGCTTAGGCTTTCCAGGTTATGATGTGTTTTGTTTTTCTTTTGGGATACACATTGGTGAAAGGCATGTTGAACCCAATGAGACCCTCTACTCTTGATGCACTCAAGGATGGGCATCCCTTAAAGCTGAGGATGTTCACTTTTCATCGTATGAGATCTTGGCATTTGTTTTATTGGTGGTATCCTAAGGGCCGTCACATTTTATTCCTTCAAAGCCTATTTTCTGAATCTCCCATCAGTGATAACATTCATTCCTGCCATATTGGCTTATCCCAGCTTGTTGTATATATGGATGTGTGTTTGTGTGGATGTGTGTGCATCTTAAGCATAGAACCCAGGTTTTTCCACTGAAGATATCAGGCCTCCCTTTCTTTAATCTTAATTCTGGAAAATTCAGGGGGAATAAGCAACTTTTTTCTTAGTTTGAAAATGTTTTGATTTGGAGCATGCCTGATCTTTTGAATTAGTTCCTTTTGACCTCAATCTCTGGATGTCTATCTGTGGCAGAGGTTGGGGTGTAGTTCCCCCTGAGTAATCCCCATAAGCTCAACCACGACTGGACAATAGCTATTCCTCACCAACAGGGAGAGGGTCCAGTCGCCTTGTAAGAGATTACGGCTTTTCTCTGCTCCTTTGTTTGTGAAACTTTGGTTAGGCCTGTCAGCACCAAGACAAGGTCTTTGTTTGGGCCTTTGGCCTCCAACTTATCATCCTAGAATTCAGAGCTAGGAGGCATCTTAAAGGCCATGTGGACCAATTTCTTCATTTTATACCTAAAGGAAACCTGCGGCATGGAGAGGCTAAGGTCACCTAGGAATTGAGAAGCAGAGGATGACATGGGCTAAGGAGGCATTTTTACACAGGGGACTCACTCCCCCAAAGCTAAGAGGTTTTCCAGACTGTTAACTAACAAGGAGTTGTCTTTTTGTTTGTTTGTGGTTTTTTTGTTTTTCTTTTTTTGGAGTGCCTAGAGTATGTGACTCTACTGGTAAGGAAATTTTTTTCCTATGCCCAAAGGAATTACAGATGCATTTTGCAGACCAAACATATAATAAAGTAAACTTATACTCCAAATCTTAATGTGTGTCAGTCTCTTTGCCAATCCTTTGGCATTTAATGATACTCAAATTCAGAGTTAAGAAAGCTTACTCAGGCTGGGTGGCTGGAAAATCTTCATGGCCAATGTAAGACTTTAGCTGGGTCTAAAATCATGGTGGGAATAATACCTGCCAATAGGAGAAGGAAACAAGGAGGGCAGGGCTGAGTAAGATGCACGTGCCCAAGTGCCATGTTTATTCTCAGACTCTGAGCGAAGGAAATTGTCCCTAGAGATTTTTTGAAGGTTGTGTGACAAGCATAGGGGCACAAATCAGAGGCCAGCTCTTAAAATGGAAGAGAGAAAAATAGCAAAGGCTACACAAGCAGTGAGAACAACCCAAGCCATTAAAAGAAATTAGATGTCAGTGGCTTATTGAGGCATACGGCAGGAGGTTTGCCATACTATGGGTGATCTGCTTAATTGAAAATTAAAATAGTTTGTCCTCCTCATAATATATTTTACAGTGGGGGTGAAGAACAGTAGCCCCAAGGTGGCCCAGATGACAGGGTAAATATTAAAAATGTCCTGTGAAAAACGGGCGTCAGGCACAAAGTCCTGACTCAGAGATAAGTTGGAGATTATTTCTTGCAGCTGGCACATAGTAGGCATTTAATAAATGCTTGTTCAATTGAGTCAGTATAGTTGATGGGTAAGAGAAATTGTCCACAGAGCATTTTTAAGATTAAAAATAGGATGCTAAATTGAAGTGAGAATTATGGTTAAAAGCTTGATATTGGTTTTTGCTGCATAGCAGGGGTGAGAAACCATTTTTTATTCACAGAAGAAGTCAATTGAGGGTCAGACTCTGGTGTGCCACTTACGTTATTGAGAGGTTTGGAGTTTCTCCAGGATTATGGGTGGGTGAGTGTGGGTGGCTTTGAGTGTTTTCCAGTTAAAAGAGAATGGAAGCCTCCCCTCAAATTCCTTTTTGTTTTACATTCTGGGTCTAGTACAATGCCTGACACATAGTCAGTCCTTAATAATGATGAACTAAATTGGATTAAATAAAGAAAGAGAAAGTTTTCAATTTAAAGGGATTTTTAATTCAGAAAAAGGATTTTCCAACTTCTCCACTAAAATATTTAGAAATAGGGCCAGTTAGACCAGGAAGAAGACTGAAGGGATGGAGGGAAGAGGAAAGCAGAAAGAGAGGAGCAGAGTGGGGCAGGTGGAGGAGCAGGAGGTTCCAAAGCAAGCCTTAACCTCCCTAGCCTGCCCATGTGACCTGCTTTCTGTTCGGCATTCTGGCAGTGGGCTACTCAGAATGCCCCTTGAAAGGCTCAACAGTCTCTCTTGAGACTCCTCATTGTGATTTGAAGCCATGCATGGAAAAGCCAGTGCAGACCCGTCCTTTCCCTGTTCTGGGGGGCAGGCAAACAAGATTTTACCCTTCCCTGAGGGAAGAGACAAGGCCAATGTAACTCAGGCCCCTGAGGAAATCTCAAATCCTGGGAAATTTTCTTCTCTTGCTGTGCTGGGAAATAAACCTGGGAAATGCTGCTTACAGTGCTGCCACAGATGGGACTTTGAGATAGAAACTTTGGGCATTTTTCTGCCCATCCTGCAAATGAAGAAACTGAGAAAGGGAGGAGGAAAAGTGCAGAGTCTAGATTTGTACCTGTAGTAAGTGCCAGTGGCTTCCCTTCTCCCAGCCTCAGTTTTTTATCTGCAAGATGGGTATGAGAATACTTGTACCAGCCACTTTGCCATGTAGTTCTGAGGATCTGGTCTAGATACTTGTTACAGGTGCAGGATGGATGACCTAGAAGCTGCTCTCTATTCCAAAAGCTTTTTAGGCATTACAGGGAATGATTACTTGCTATCATCAAAATCCCAAAATCGCAAGGCTGTAAGTAGAACAAAAGGAATCTTTAATCCCAAACCCAAATGCCCTTCCCAGTGATTGTTTCTGGATCCTCTCCATTTTTGCTAATGGTGTGGGTGTTTAAGAGATGGTAAGTCATTGTTTAAAATAAATGAATGGCATTTGTAAAATACTCACATCTGTTTGGAGAGAAAGGATGCTGGGCATATGCAGAGCTATCCTTCTTTCATGGGTACCCTAGAAAAGTAGGTGTCACTGGAGGGTGCCCAAGGAGTGGTCAGTTTGGCCATCTTTAAAAACCCCAAGTGACCAACACATCACAGGCTCGATGGCCTGAGGATCTCACCACGATCTATTGGATCAGTCAGTATGCATCTGTTTCCTGTACAGTTTGAGAAGATCTCACTGGGGTTTCCTATTTCATTCTACTCAACACATTTATGTTAAGCTCCTATTATGCATAGGTCCTATGTGAGGTACTGAATGCCACAAAGGCAATTCTTATTTATCCCAATGGAGGCTTCATAGGCTTTTCCAACTGAACATGTCTGAAGGAGAACTCCTCTTTCTCCATAAACACCTCTGCTCTCCCATTTCTTTCAAGGACCTCCCAGTCCCCCATGGTTGCCACCTTGGGTACTAGACTTCCCATCTAGAGCTAATCTTTGGCCAAGTCTGATGGATTCTTCTTCTGTGCCATCTCATTCTCTTCCTCTCTAATTCAAAACCTAATTGCCTTTCCCTTGGGTAACCTCTTAATTGGGCTTCTTGCCCCACCTTTCCCTTTTTTCCAAGATATCCTCCATAAAACTTCCAAACTGATCATTATATTGCATAAGTTTGACCGTATCGCTCTCCTGCTAAAGCTTCTGTAACTCCCTGTTATCTCTAGGATAAAATATCAGTGTGACTTTTGGCATTTTAAGCCCTTCGCAATCTGGCTCCACCTTGTCTTTTTACACTTCTGTGCCTCACTCCCCCCATGCACACCCTATGTGCCACCCTTTGTAAAAGACATTCCCCCTCCACCTCTGCAGCTTTTCTCTGGCTCTCCCCATGCCTGGGATCCTCTCTCTCCTCACTCTCCCCTCTTCTTATCCCTAGTTCCTCATCCAAGGTTCAACTCGACTGCCGCCTGGCACATTCATTAAGCACTTAGCCCAGTAGCTAATCCCTTTACTATAACTATTTCTTTTCTAATCTTTCAATATATGTTATCCCACCATGAAAAAAAGATTCTTGAGTGGAGACTGACCTTTTATTCTTTGCATCCTCATTGCTTAAGAGAGAACTTTGTACACAGTAGGCACCTAATAATGGTCATTGAATTGATCTTTTTCAGAGCCTGGACTGATGGCAAGAGCCTTACTTCTGGCATCTTATCAAAGGGGGTACAGTAACACTGATATTGTGGGGAGGGGGTAGAGCCTGGCTAGTAAGTAAAAAAAAAAAAGAAACAAAACAAACAGCAAAACCCTGTAATGACTGTATGGTCATAGGTGATGGTCTGTCCCACTCCTTGGCTTTGAGTTTTGGATCTCCTCTCCTGGGCCACATGGAAGTTGCACGTACACTCATCTATAATCACCCTGCCTCTGCAGGACATTTTGCAACAACTTTCAATTTGTAGTTTCTACCCCACACTGAATTAGTTTGAAAATCAGGCAAACTGATTTCCCTGCGTCTTTTGTGAAGTCCTGATTTCATCCATTTCGGTGGTTTGTCTGGGCCCTCTGATCCTGTGGGTTTCTTTTCCGTGTTTTCATATAACTTTTCCATAGAGGACTGACCAACACATTTGCAGGTCTTACATGTCCTTGATGGTTTCTTTTGCCCTTAATCATTGGTAACAAGTTATAAATTACTTATGCCCATCATTCATCTTTCCATTGCTCCATTTTAATTCTTCTGAGATCATCATATTGCCAATTGAAGAAATAGAGGGTGTTTTGAGAAGTCTTTTGACCTTAATTATTGATAACAAGTTATAAACTACTTATGCCCGTCATTTATCTCTTCATTGCTTCATTTTAATTTTCTGAGATCATAGTGTTGCCAAATGAAGAAATAGAGGATGTTTTGAGAAGGCAAGGGGACGTGATGGCTATCATCAGGTTATGGATGGGCTTTTGCATCAAGGAGGGTAATTAGATTTCATCTTTTTGACCTCAGAGGGCAGAAATGGAAGTTTCTAAGAAGAGGCAAACTCATACTTGATGCCTAGAATACTTTATTGACCATTAGAACTGTCCTGAAGTGGAAAGGGCTACTTGGGGAAGCCACAAGGCTTTTCTGCATGGCAAGGTTTCCAAGCCAAGGTGGGGAGACCCTTTGGCAGATATGCAGTAGTGGGCTGAACTTTTCAGGTTTGGGCTGGAGTAGTGGCTAGTAAGGTCCCCTCAGTTCTAACAATGTGATTTCCTGATTCCTAGGGATGGTAAATGATGGGATTTGTAAATCATGGGCTATCATCACATATGCATTAGTTGTGAAAAGAAAGTCACATTGCAAATGAGAAAAATTACTGATATTCATAAAATAGACTTTTTAACCTAATCCAATTCTCCATATGGATCTTCTTGTACCTTGAAGTTTAACTTGATTGAGTGAATGCTGAAACTGATTAGGGCTGTGTTTCCTCAAAGATCAATAAAGTTTTTCCACGAACAGCTGAGTTTTACATAGCACTGAACAATTTGCAAAATGCTCTCCTGATGAGGGAGGTGAAACCCTGCAGAGGTTAATGGAATGGCATACGATCTCCCAGTTCCTGTCAGACAGAGACAGGTTTGGAAGGTAGGGGTCCTGAGGGCTCTAAGGTGCCCCGTCTCTATGTTGGACTGTGTCACCTTGTTTGGCTTCAGATAGCTTAAATGCCTGGATAAAGTTCAGTAGATGGTATTTTAATGTAAAGCAGATAGTCATAGCTGATTCACACAAGCTTGGAGACAGTAATAGGTTGGAGACGAAATAAACAACAGCGACGGAACCCCCCCACCAATACCAATAATAATAAAAGCACCTAAAATTCATCTAGAATATTCAGGTTTGCAAAGCACTTTACAAATATCATTTCATTTTATCCTTCCAACAACCCAGGGAATTAGGTCCTATTATCCCCACCATTTTGCAGATGAGGCAGCTGGAGGGTAGGCTTTTCTCAATTTACATGATGTCAGGGGAGGAATGGCCTTTCCATATATTGAAAAATTCCATTGGAATGCAATGAGGATTTATTGCTTAATGGTTAATTCCTTCAATGAAGGCTTCCCCTTCTGTAAAATGGGGATGATAATAGTATTTTATTCCCAAAGCTATTGTGAGGAAAAGCTTCAGATGGGGGTCCATCATAGCCTGGGCGTCTGTTATTTGAAGAAGGTTGACCACCATGGTATGAGTAGAATGCCAATGATGTTGAGTCTGGGAGGGTGAGGTCTGAGTCATGTTGGCTTGCTCTAGCTACCAACTCCCTCCTCTGTAGACCTCACTTTCCTCACCTGTAAAAGGAGGGGTCAGGACTAGGTGATCCCCACAGCCTCTTGTTGGCTATCTATAAAATCTAAACAGCATGACTTCGAGCACAGGTCTATTTCAAATAATTTTAGTCACTAAAATTTGCAGTATTTCAGCCTTGATTGATTAGATTCCTAGAGTACTATCTCTCATTTGCAGATTAACTGTTCCTTCTCCCTTGTAACTATGTCCCTCTCCCCAAATATACAACCTAAACATTTGCTCCTGGAACAATGATTTTAAAACCAAACAGATTACAATCTTTTAAATTAATTAGCAATAATCTGCCATGAAAGCATACTCTTAGATGCATAAAGATTTCTGTTGTCTCCGTAGACAAAGATCATTGAGAAATAAGACCTATTGACACTTGCGGGAAAAAGTGTTTCCTTATGACTCTGCCCTATGCCCGTGTCTTTGCCCCCCCCCCCCGCCCCTTTTTCTTTGTGATGTAATTGGGTGGCACAGAGAATAAAGTGTAGGGCTAGGAAGAACAGAGTTTGAATTCTGCCTCGAACGGATATCTTGGATAAGTTACTTAATTCCTGCCTACCTCAATTTCTTCATCTGTAAAGTACAAATAATAGCCAGTACTTTATAGAGTTGTTGTACAAATGATTGTACATATGTATGTTTGTGTGTGTGTATACATATATACACACACACGTACATATATACACACATCCCCTTGCAAATCTTAAAGGGCCTATATAGTGTTCATATTTAGAGAGCGCATATGTGTGCATGTGTGTATGCATGTACATGTGTGTGTATATACATACATATGCAGATATAGGTATGTATATGGTATTAATGAGCTCTAACTCCTACCATGTTTTTAGTGCTCTTCAGAGTAGTGTCTCTAAGAGTCCTGGAAGACTTGGGTTCAGGTCTAACCTCTGGCATTTACTTCTGGGTAACCTCACTTATTCTTCCTGAGACTCGGTTTCCTCTTCTGTCAAATGGGGATAGCAATTTCTAGAGTTTTGACCTTCCAGGGTTGTGTGGTTCAGATGAGATAGTGACTATAAAGAGCTTTCCAAACTGTAAGCCCCAGAATGCTGGCTGTTGTAAATGGTTGTTGACCCATTAGTTGCTTAGTATTATCTCCGTTTGGTGGATGATGAAACAGTGGCAGAGTTTACGAATCACGTGTTGTAGTGGTTTGATTACATAATGTTATCAACAGTGGATTTTTGTTAGGAAACCTGGAGAGCTTGATTCCCATCCCCAGTTATCTAGAGACATTTGGGGAGGCCTTCAAGGCATATCTGCCTTTCCCCATTCCCAGAGCTTCTCATCCAAACACTGAAAGTATTTACTGGATGTGCTAAAGACGGCTCAGGGTTTTTTCTCTCTATCATATATTAGTGTTTTTTTCTTGACCTGTTAGCTGCTGTTTTAAATAGAAGTACGTGTCCTTTAAAAACCTTCTAAATCATTTCCCCTTAAGCAAGCTTACAGCTAGGTGTTGTGGCCACCACCATCTAGTTCCACAGTTCAGAAAACAAAATGCCAAATGTTCTCATCCTTGTTCTGTCTCTGGAGGGGCCAAAGGAAGCTGCCATGGCTTTTCTTCATTACCTCGTTCTGACTTTTTTTCTTTTAATTCTACCCCTAGTGTTTCCATTTATTTTCCCAGTCCTGAGAATTCTACCTTAGTCATATTTTAAGTGGAAAAACCTATCTCTTTATCCCTATCATTATTACTGTTTATCAGAAGCTGCATAGTGCGTACAGCCTGGTGGTCATAGCAAGATATGCATCCGAATCTCTCCTCTGATGCTTACAGATTCTGTGACCAGAGTCAACTTCCTTAATTTCTCTGGGCCTCGGTTTTATTTTCTGTAGAATGGAGATGATATCTGTAGTACTGGTTTGCCATGTCGTTAGGAAATTCAAATGCTGTAATGTGTGTAAAACGCTTTGTAGGCTTGGAAGCTCCAGAGTCAGTTACCATCATTGTCATCATCCTCATAATTGTTTTTTTAAATGGCAATTATTGGCACCATCTTGAATTCACCTTCAAATTGTTTGTAGGGAGTGTTTGATTGGTGTCTTGTGGGGAAGTGGACGAGTCAGAAGACCCAGCTTCCAGTGCTGCAGTCTTGCTCCCTGTTCCCTTGGGGACTTTCAAAAAGTCATTCTGCCTCTGCTGGGCCTCAGTTTCCTTCTCTGTATAACAAGGAGGTTGTACCTTTTTGACCTGATGACTCATCGGGGCCATTCAGCCTCCAAATCTCTGATCCTCTCACCCCTTCTAACCTAGATATACAATTCTCAGTGTGCATGGTTCCCCTCTTATTTCTGTTGATTAGGTTCTTCAGTTACAGCCCTGAAGAAAAAACTGGGTAGGAAGAGAAAATAGCCTAAATTAAAAGGGGCACTGAAGTAGAAGCTTTCCGTGTGGATTCTCATCCAGACCATGACCCAATCTCAGTCAATTCACCTCTCTCTGATTCAGTTTCCACTCCTCTGATGTGAGGCAGGGAGGAGGGGCCCTCTCTATTTTCAGATCTATGAGATTTGTGAAACCAACATGTAGGGAGTCCATATGTACTGAAGAGGGGACACATGTCTTTAGTGGCTCAGTGAGTCCCAAGAGCCAGCATGGCCTGTGCCCTTCCAAACCAGAGAATCAAAATGACATCCCTCCCAGAAGTGCCAGATAGCATCCAGGCTAATCAAGGCCACAGCAGTCCAGGGAAGCATGGTGGGGGAATGAGTCTGGGCTTCCTAGGGAGCAGAGGCTGCTCTCTGCAGTCAGACTCAGGCATCTTCAGGGCCTGGCACCCTGCTCCCTCCCAGGGCTCTGCATACAGGCTTGTGCTATGACTGGCTGCAAATAGAAGCGCGTCTCAGCAACAAAAGAGATAAACACAATGACCACACTCCCAGAAATTAGTTAGTGCCAAAGAGATAAGGGGAAAAAAAAAAACAGGTCTGAGAAACACAAGAAAACAAGCAAAAACTAGGCAGCTTCCTGAAACAGGGCCCCGGGGGCACAGCGGCTGGTCAAGTCGAAAAGCATTTATGAAGTGTTTAGCGTGTGCCAGGCAGTATGCTAGCCACCGAGCACGAAGCATAAGGCAAAAGACGGCTCCCTGCCTTCCCATGGCTCCCTTTCTAAGGGGGAGAGAGAGTCTTACAGGACTTGCAGATGAGTCCAAATCCTAATTGAAACACCTTACAGGTATGAGAACTATAAGAGGTCAGCCTCAGCTTGCTCACCTGCTAAGTGAGCATCATAATAGTGCCTTCCTCACCTGGCTCTTGTGAGACTCCAAGGAGATCCAAAGAGCCTTGCAGATATTAAAGGGCTGTAGAAATATTGACTATCACGATCACTGTTGTTATTGTCATCATAGTTCTGATCAAATGAATTTCCCCAACATGAATCTATTGGCATGTGCAGCTGAAGGCACCCTAAGGAAGCCCAGGGTTTCCCAGATGGATGTGAGACTCCCCTTTGGCAAATGGAGATGGTTTCTAGGCAGAGACTCTGCTGAGAGAAGTTCCAGGACTCTCAGATAAATCCCCCTCAGCTATGATGTTTATGGAATCAGACAGCAATGGCTGCTCCTTCTTCCCCATGAATACTGAGTGTGGAAAGGGGGTGATGCTCTCTCTCTTTTTGGGGCTGCTCTTCATTTCCTCCTCATCCTGTGGCCTGCTTATCATTTCTGTCATGGCCTATAGTTTACTGCTTTTAATGCTACACCCAGGACCACATTATTAAGGATTAAATTGGATTTTTCCATAGTCACTGCAATATAAACTTCAACCAGCATTTAGCCATGCAGTTTATTCCTTGGGCAGTTCATTCATCCTTAGGGTAGTCTCTTGCCTACACTGGTACACGAACACTTCATCATTGACACCTGACAACTCAAGTCATTTCTTGGGCCAATACTCTCACCAAGTGAATGGCACCTGAGTGATAAAGATGGTGTCTCTGGACTTGGCTACTGCTTTGTGCTCATTCAGTGAGACATCATGACAACCAGCTAACTTATTAATTCCCTCTGATCCCTGCACTGTGCTAGGTGCTAGGGAAGATACAACATTGAAGTAAGATAAAATCCCACCCTCAAGGAATGACAGCCTCCGAAAGGTATGAAAGCATGACTATGTCATTGAAATCAGCAAGCATTTACTAAACACTCCTTCTGAGACTCTAGAGAAAGACTATAACTCTTAAACAGGGAGAACTTCACTTTGCTCATTTCCCAAATGGGAGGAGTATATACTGTGTACTATATACTACCTTCCCACTTGGGTTATTACAGGTAAAGTGCTTGGCAAATCTCACTGTACTGAAGGAGTGAGAGCTGTTATCATTCATTCATTCGTGCACCAAACATTTATTAAGTGCAGTGCTCTGTGCTAGATGTTAAAGACCATGACAAAACACATGAGTCCCTTCAAAAAGCTTCTACATTGTTATCTCATCTTGTATTTTTTCTTTTTTCCTTTTTTTGGGCATAATTTAGATAGAAATTGCCTTGGAACACGTCCTTTTTACTTGATATTCTATGGATAATCATTAGTGTCATCATGGTTAGTTTTGTTAGGGTGTTAGGTTGTTAGGTTAGGTTTCTTTGGGTTGTCTAGGTCAGTTCTCTCCAAAATTGTTGTCTGAACCAGAAATGGAGCTTTCGTCCAATAGTTTAGGAGTATTAAGAAGATGTGCTGATCTCTCTTTGTTCCTTGCATCAACTCTCATATTTGGGAGCTAATTTTCTGTCAGATCCCATTAGAGTCTGGAGGTCTGCAGGCAACAAGAAGAGACAGCAGCTACAGGCTTAGCATATTTTGTTTTTATTTATTTTTGTGGTTTGCCCACAGATAATACCTGAACACACCTTAGCTGCCCTCAGCTCATCCCATTCATTACCGTTTGGCTAATGGCCATTTGCCAAACGCCTCCAACTCATCCTCTGGTATTCTAGGAGCTTTTGTGGTTAGTACCTGCTAGCCCTACCCAGACTTTGGACCTAGGGAAGCCTGGTTTCCCACATCTCCCTCATCTTCTTGGTTAGTGAGCATCTCAGAGCCCTGCTTCTCAGGCTGCATTAGCTGTTTCTGGCCCCTATAGTCCCAGTTAAGAAGGAAAATGCTACAGTTTCCAGTGAAAACCCCAAAGGATATTACTTTTTACAGTGAATGGAGGATGACTCACCTGCCCAGTTGAAAGCCATTAGCTGGGGGCAATCCCCAGATTGAATCCTCATTCCAAGTGGGAAAAAAATAGTGTTTATGCAAGAAATGGATTTAAACATTGCTAAATATCATCCTGTTAAGGAAATTCATCTGATCACAGGCTATACAATTAATAATGAATTTAAAGTCTCATCCAACTGTCTGGATATGACTTTCTGGGTAATGTTTACAGTATTGTCATGTGATATATTAATCTCATTAAGTTTAGTTTAAAATATTTAAATTAGCACCATGATATTGTGAAATATTAAAATCAAATTTAAAAGGAGATTTTTAAAAATCAGCCTTCTTAGATAAGGGTAGTTATGACAGCTAAATTTGGGGGACAGGTTTTTGGGATAGTCCGTATGGATTTTGAGGGCCTCCCAATTGGGGCTTTCCTGAAATTAGTGAGACCTTAAGTGATCCTGGTTTACCTAGGGAGTCCTGCCTTCTGATCTCTGATTCTCCAGGACTTAGTCTGTGATTACCTGAGCTAAGAGCTATCCTCTAAGCTGCCAGGGCTAGGAAGTGCAATAACTACCTCAAGATTTCACAGCCCAGTTACTCAGTGGGCTTGTCCTCGGTCTATAAGGAAGAATCCTGGCGGCCAAATGTATTTCAGGGCAACATTGATCCCAGGCCCAATTCAATGGATCTCCTGTCCTATGATGTAATTGTCATCCTCACTTTAGTAGTAGTCCATACTGTTCCCCCACCCCAATTTCTTTCCGTACTTCTCTGGGGATCTTTGTTTTTTCTAAATAAGAAACAACCAACCAACCAAAAAAAAAAAAAAACAGCCATGTGGAGCAGTGACCAGGAGGATCTTATTAGCTATAGAAATGTCAGCACAAGCTCAGCACTGGAGGGGCCAACATCTACTATTTCATAGGCTTCTTCTCAGATCAGTTTGGCTTTTTATGCTAATTTTAACAAGCTGTACCTTCCTTGGGTCCTGATGATGTCCTTCACCAGGCCATTATCACCTTTGCCACTGCCAGATGGAAGGCCAAGGTCCCTTAGGCAGCCAGCAGGTAACAGCAACATCTGGAGATGGCCTCTACTAGACTCAGGCTGGTTAGGCGAGGGAGCTGACCTTGGTTACTGCCCAGATGCCTTACTTAGCTATCTTGTCTCCTTTATTTCTTTTGTGAATAGTCCTAATTCTATATATGATTAAGGATCCTCTCTCTCTCTCTCTCTCTCTCTCACACACACACACACACACACACATACACACACACATATTTAAAGATAAAAGTCTAGAGGGTTAACTAGAGGAGGTTTAAAGGTATGGTCTCCTTTTCAAGGGCAGGTTGGGTTTTTTTTTCTTTTTTTTTTAGAGAAATGAAGTCCACTTAAACCCTTTATTTTTTTTTTCTTTCCCAGGAAGAAACGCATTTAGTGAAGTGACAGGAGACTTGACTTGGACGTGACAAATAATCTATGCAAAATCTTGCAATTAGTAACAGCTAGATTAGACATTTTCAAAATATGCCTTTAATAAAACCATCACGAGGAGCAGTGCCATCTAATGTACGTAGTAAACATAGAGAGTGAATTATTAATAACTAGTGGGGCATGAGGCTGACAGGACTCTCATTTTTCTCTGAGCTATTTGTGTTCAGGGCTCTTAGAAAAAGGAACAGAAAGACAAATATGAACTTTTCTTCAGAAACTAATTATAGTCCCCCAGGACCAAAATGTCCCTGGCCCAGTGAGCAGACCCCCAAATGGGCCCAGTGGTGGGCACTGTTCTGCAAAGGGAAATCCACCTCCATTTCTGCCTTGCTCCTTAGGGTCAGTTCCATGCCATTAAAATTAAATTTATCTGGATGTTATGTAGTCCTCATTAGGAGTGTCACTGGTCATGTGATTTAGATGGTCATTTGTCAGCCCTCTCCCAATTTGTAACCTTCACAGTCACATCCTTGCTGAAATTGGCAGACTATGAACACAGAACCAAGCAAGCTTTCTTTTTGCTTTTCTTTCTTTCTTTTTTTTTTTTTAAACTAGTATGAGTCTTCAAATTGCTTCTGACATGGGCCTTTATCTACTCTGCTTTTTTTCTGAGATTTGCTTGTGGAATCGTCTTTCCTCTGGAAAGCCCAGGAAAAGCCCTCTCAAAGTTCCTGCTGCCAGTTGCCAATGAGTTAATTTTCTCCCATTGATGCTTCTGCAGAATTGGGACTGTTTAAGTAGACAAGGTCAAATTAAAGTATCTCACTGTTCATAGGGTGGGAGGGGGAGAAGGAGGGCTGCAGCTCTTTCTCCTGGGGTACTGCCCTGGCTAGGCAAAAAGCACGAAAGTGGAGACAGCTAGCTCCCTGGAGCCAGCCCAAGGCACAGAGATATCTCCTAATAATGCCCCAGCAGCAAGGCTTCCACTGATCGTCCATCCGTCTGTCCTGCACTCCTCCCTCCCTGCTTTGGTCCCCAACTCCAGTTCCCTGTGGCATCTGGATGCCAGCTAAGGTCACAGGGGAGGGTTTGCTCCCTCCAGGAGCCCTCCTCCCTAGGAAGCTGCAAGATGCAGCGCCCCAGCCTCTGCCTAGCTTGACTTTGGTGCTAGATGCCCCCACCGGCTGCTGCTGCTGCTGCTGCTGCTGCTGCATTTATGCGCCCCCCCCCCCCCCCACGCCGGCTCAGGCTCCCGGCTCCCTTTCCAAACGGGATGCCCGCCCAGCCACTCCACTCCAAGGCGCGCAGTGGCCCCTACCGAATACTACGCTTCTCGGCGGCAAATGCCCGTCCCAGGCTGGCGCCATGCACTAGCAGGCGGCCTCGGGTCCCAGGGAAGGTGAAAGGCAGCAGGGGCCTGGAGGTGCCAGGAAGACTGGGGGGAGACGGGAGGATGGCACTAAGCCTTAGGATCTGCTAGGTGCCCCCTCTCGGCAAGGGGTGCTGGCCATTTTCGCTGCCCGGGACAGGCAGGCGGGTCCCAGAAGTTGGGCGGTACCTTTGGGGTGCTCGCCCCAACTCCGAGGAACTAAGCCCCGGGGCCAGGGCCCCTGCCCGAACCCCCTGTCCGCAGCTTGCCCCCGTGGCACTGCGCCTCCCCTCTCCAAGCCTGGGCGGGTTTCTAGAACAAACAGCTAAGGACCTGAGCGGTGTTTCCTTCCTTGGCCTGGACCACCTTCCCCACCCCCGCCTCCCCAACCTTGGCGGCCATCAAAGTTCGCGGCAGCTGCGAGCTTGCCAGAGAACCAGCTATCTAGGGGCACTCCGGGGAGGGGGTTGCGTAACCGCGCCCCCCCCCCCATCTCCTGCCGTGTCTATTCCTGCCCTCCCTGCTACCATCTTTTTCCCCTGCCCCCCACCAGCCACACACACTAGGCTTGGGGCGGCCACATTTGGCGTCTGCCTGCCTGTCTCCGGACTTTGCCGGCTAAAGTTGCACCCCTGACGCCCAAGCAGAGGCCAGCCAGCAGCCGCCAGGAAGGAGCCCAGCACGGACACCCTCTCTGGTCTGGGGGGGCTGGGCTAGGCTGGGGAGCAGCAGCCCTGCGATCTACGCTAACACGTCGAACTGCAGCGGGAGGTGGCGGGTGGGGGGGCTCAGGGGACGGGGATTGGAGTGGGGGGGGGCCTGGTTGGGGCCGCCGGCTTACCTTGGGCTCCCTTAGCAGTGAGTGTGGGGCTGCGCGGTGACCGGCTGCTGCATCTCTCGGCGCGGCGCGGGCTGGGGCCGGCCAGGGGGAGCGGGAGCGGCTCCGGCTCCGGGTCCGGGGGCGCGGGTGCCCCGCATCCGCGGCCGCTGGCGGCCGGGGCAGCCCGCCGCCTCGCAGCGTCGGGGGGCGTCCGCCTGCTCCTAGGGCGCGCCCGAGCCTCCTAGCTGCGCTGCGCTGCCCACCCGGCCCCGGCGCAGCTGCCAACGCCTCCGCCGCCTCTTCCACTACTACCGGCCGCCGCCGCCGCCACCGCCGCCGCCTCCTCCTCCTCCTCCTCCTCCTCCTCCTCCTCCTCCCCCTCCTCCCCCCGCGGGGCGGGTGCTCCCCCGGTGCTCCTCCCCCCTAGGTGTCGGAGCTCGCCATGGAGCCGGCGGCGGCGGCAGCAGCACCAGGGACAGAGGCAGCAGGGGCAGCCCGGGCGGCGGGGGCGGCGGCAGCAGCACCACGGACAGAGGCAGCAGGGGCTGCGGGAGCCGAAGGGGTCCGTGGCAGGCCGGCTCCGGCCAGGGGCGGGGGCGCGGGCACAGGCGGCAGCGGCAGGAGAGGCGGCCGGTCCCCAGCGCCCCCCGCCTCCAGTGTCCTCATTGACTGCGCTCCGCTTGGGTTCTGGCGAGAGATCTGGGCTGGCTGGCAGTGGGGGAGGAGGGGGCGGAGAGGAGGAGGAGGGCGAGTGCCGGGGAGGGAGGAGAAGGAGAGCTCGAGAGGGGAGGTGGGGAGAAGGCAGAGGAGGAGGGGGAGAGCCCGAGAGGGAGATGGAAGAGAAGTAGGAAGGGAAAAGGGGAAATCAGAAAGGAAGAAGGAGAGTTGGGGAGGGAGGAGGGGGAGCTCAGGGAAAGAGGAAGGGGAGCCCAGGGAGGGAGGAAGGCAAGCCTAGGGAGGGAGGAAGGGGAGCCGAGGGAGGGAGGAAGGAGAGCCCAGGGAAGTCCTAGCAGCAGCAGCGGAGGCAGCAGAGGCGGCCGCCGGCTCTCTTCTGCTCTCCGTACATGGCCAGCCTGAGAAAGCAGGGAACTGCTGCCAAGCCCCTGGCCCTACCCCCTTGCTCTTTGCAGGCCCCCTTGCTCTGGTCTTGAAGGAAAGGTCAACACCCTTATGGGGCTGGTGCGGGAGGGTGGAAGCATATAGGGGGAGCCTCTGGGCTAGGCTGCCGGGGCTGCCCTCACCAAGCCTCCCTGCTGTTCCGCTCTGGCTCCCTTCGTCTCCGGCAGCAGGGCAATGGTGCGCGTGGCCCCGGACAGCTGCTGAGCCTATGCCTCCATCACCGGTCGTTCTTCCTCCGCTAGGGAGAGTTGTGGAGTTTCCTCTGATGTTATGGTTTGGCCCTGGAACTTGTTGAGTGCTCCCTGCAGGTGGCAGTCCCCTGCCTCCTGATCGTCCCTCCCTGGCAGGCCCCAGTTTGGAGATCAGGCCCCAGAAGAGTTCACACTGTCCCCGAGGGCTTCTCTTTGGGAGGGGAGGCGTTGGCTGCAGAGACATCACAAGATCCTTGTTTTTCAAAGGGGAGGAGGGGACTCCAAACTGGCTACCAGAAACCCCCAATCCTTTGTATTTTGGGAATTAAATATACACCTTTGGGGTGGGAGGGTTAGAATCTTAACCTGTCGCTTCATGGACCGCTGAGCTCACTCACAGCTCCAAGACTCACCCTCTCTTTGCTGGCCTGGCTCAAGAGCTGAAACAGTCTGGCTTCCCCCCCCCCACCCCCGCCCATTTTCTCTACAATCTGGCTCTCGATTTCTTTCCCAGGGTTGTTTTCCCCCCTACTTCCTTACCTCTAGGATAGGGACCTCTGGCCATTCCTTGACCCTGACCTGTCCATTTCCATGCCTCTGGGCTATGTCTTGATAATCCTAATTTCAATGAAATTGGTCTCCCTCCTAAGACTTTATATTATATTTAATGCATTTCAAACATTCTGAGAATGGATCCAGAGGTTTCCCCAGGCTGTCAGACAAGTCCATGCCATCAGTAGAAATCAGATCCCCAGTTTTCTAGTTGAAGGACCTGGGCCACTGAGAGCTGGACTGAGAGCAGTCCTTAGAGGCCCAGCCCCCATTTGTGACTCAACTCTTCCAGGGTATTTATTGTTCTGTACCCATTGTTCTGTGTCCTGTCCTCTGCCCCCCACCTCAGAGGCAGAGACCAGATTTCACCCGTTCCCTTGGGCACCTGGGCCTGTGCTCCCTCCAGTGTCCTGGCCCTACCTCTTCTTTTTCCTTTGCATCGTCCTGGTCTAACAGGCCTTGGACAGAGTAAACACTTAATAAAGGCTGTATTGAACTGAGTCTGTATAATGAAGGCAGGGGCAGGAGTGGAGGGCCTCTAGTGGTCCTTCCTTAGAATCAAATCTCCCAGAGAAAATGAAGTTTGTTCCCCTTAGATCCCTAGTACTATCCAAAGACTAGGTGGTGGTGGTGAGAAGCATCCCTTCTCTGCCTTCTTCTGTGCCCCTCCCCTCATATGCCTTTTAATGCTCAGGATGATCTGCCCCAGAAGCTGGCTGCCCACTCAGCTGCTCCCAGCTGAAAGTGGAGAGAGCCATGGGGTATTGACAGATGATTCCCATAACCCGTGAAACCCTCTATTTTCCAGGGGTGGGAACTTAGCCTTAAAGAGTTGGAGTGAGCTGCCCCCATAGTCACAAGAGCTAGGAAGGGCCACATATGGGCCCCAGCAGGAAGAATGCTGAGCCTGGGTTTCTTCTACCAGGCACCACTGTCTTCCTGCCAAGAATTCTCAGCTTGCTGCTTCTCCTTACCTGTATGTATACTTGGTTCTGGATTCAGCCTGGGGCGGGGCGCTGGGGGCAGGTAGGGGAGGGTTTCTTAGTTTGAGGGTTAGGCAAAAGAAGCCTGCACTCACACCTCTGTACATACACACACACACACACACACACACACACACACACACAAATATATACATATACGTACATACATATATGTGTGTATATATATGTATATACATATATATATATATACATATATATATGTATATATATGTATGTATGTGTATATATATATATATATAGTATATATATATATATATATATATATATATATATATATATATATATATATATATATATATATATATAGTTGTTGAGTCATTTCAGTCATGTCTGACTCTTTATGGCCCCATTTGGGATTTTCTTGGCAAAAATCCTAGAATGCTTTACCATTTGCCTCTCCAGCTTATTTTACAGATGAAGGCAAACAGGTTTAAGTGGCTGACCCAGGGTCACACAGCTAGGAAATATCTGTGGCCAGATTTGGACTCAGGAAGAGTTCTTTTCCTGACTCCAGGTCCAGTGCTCTAGCCACTGCTCCATCTAGTTGTCCACAAATGTATATGTATCATTTGTAAAAGCTGGTCTGTTGGAGTCTTGAGGTTTCTCCGATTTGTGACATTATGTGTCCTTGGGCATTGCTTTGAAAGTTACTGGAGATCTCTCAAGATAGAGCTCAACCCACTGAATCATCCAGAAAGAAAGAAGGAAAGGGGGACAGGGAGAGAGAGAGAGAGAGAGAGAGAGAGAGAGAGAGAGAGAGAGAGAGAGACAGAGAGAGAGGAAGGAAGGAAGGAAGGAAGGAAGGAAGGAAGAAAGAAAGAAAGAAAGAAAGAAAGAAAGAAAGAAAGAAAGAAAGAAAGAAAGAAAGAAAGAAAGAGAAAACCAGGTAGCAAATTGGAACTTCTGGCTTTATTTTGGACATTAGCATGTTGGTTCCATTTCTCTCTCTTTTTCTTTTTTCTTTCTTTTTTTTTCCTAATGATGATGTTTGCTTCTGACCTTGAGGGACTGCCTCCCCTAGGCTGATGCCCTTCCAAATGGTGTAGTGGGGTGAAGTCTTGAGTCATAGTCAGGGGGACTGGGGCCGACTCCTGGTTCTACCACCAATTACCACCTTTGTGACCTTGGACAAGTCACTTCTCTTGAAACTCTGTTTTGTAATGTTAAAAAAAAAAAAGAAGAAAGGCAGGGGGATTGGAAAAGATGCCATCATGGTCCCTGGCGAACCTGTACCCACCAGGCAGGGGATAGTTCATGTACCCATGAACACACATGCATGTTCTTTGAGTCCATGCTATGAAAATGCCTCATTTGAGCCTCACAGCAATCCTGGGAAGCAGGGAAATCCTTCACAGTGATTATTATCCTCCTTTTACAGATGAGGAAATGGACAGGTAGAGAACCGAGAAGCCCTGAGGACACTTTGGGGGGCAGTCCTGGCTCTGGATTCTGAGCCCCCAGTTTCCATCACTGCCTCTGATGCTTCCTCCCTCTTGAACCTCAGGGCCCAGCTTAGCCTTCTTCCTCTTGTGCCATACAGCCACTAGTGCCCCACGTCATTACCTTAGTTCTCAACTCCTGGGTCTCCTTCCTGGTCTAATCCAACTCCTTGACTTTCCAGGAGACGACCAGTCTTGTGTGGGGAGCCTGGGCTGAGCTTGCTGGGAGATGTGTGCCTAGGAATGTCACTCAGTAGTTCTTCGTCTGGGCCCTTTCTCTCCCTGAGACTTTTTTTTTAATCTATAAAATGAGGGAGTTTGTCTCAGCTCCCATCTGAAGAATTAATATTCTCTGGCCTGTTCTTCAGAACCAAGTCCTCTGCCCTCTATTATAGGCTCTGCATTGTACCATGCTAAGTGACAGCTGTTGTCAGACCACTTCAGACTGATAGATGGGAGGGCTCGGCCTAGCTCAGTCTCCTCTACCTGGTTCCCATGGATCAGGATGGGATGTTGGTCCTGTTTGTTCCCATAATTCTCCTGGTGGTTTGGGGGCCTTTCTGTAAATCTTCCTTTATTGCTAATCCATAAAATCTAAATCTGCCTTCCATCTCTCTTAAACATGTCACTATAAATAACGCTGCCAAGGAAAGATGGAAATTACACTTGGTAACAATGGAGAACTCCATTTTTCGGGGTTGTGTGTGCAAACATAAAAATCCCCATGTGTGTACATAGCGTAGCCAAGAGGCAAGCCACATGGGGCCTGAGAGGAGGACAGGAAACACAGAAAGTGCCACTTAAGACCAGCAAATTCAATGCCTTAAGAAAAAAAAATTGGAAAAAAAAAGCCAAATAACAAGGTTGAAAATTCCACAGGTTAAGTTTTAAGTGAACATTTTCAAATCTATAATTTGGGAGAAGTGAACAATAGAAAGCCACTCTTAGCAGGTTAGGCTTTTAGTAGAGTGGTCTGTAAGCAAAACCGTTTGTGGCGCCGAAGAGAGAGTGTAGAACCTGAGTGTGACCTTGGGCATGTGACACTTTGGGATCTGGGACCAAGCTTAATTTTTACAAATACTCTCCCATTCGATCCTCAAACCAACCCTGGCATATGGATTCTGTTATCACCATTGCCATCTTGTATTTAAAAAACACACAAGGTTGAATGATTTGCCCAGGGTCACTCAGCTAGTGAGCATCTGGGGCTGTATTGGGGCCAGCATTCAATCCACTCTATGATTTTGCTGCCCCTAACCTGTTACAGCCTCAGTCTCCCCATTTGTAAAATGAAGGGAAGGGTATGCACCTCACAGGCTCAAACGTGCAGAACACGCAGAACACTGCATAACTCGGCTTTGGATCTCCCCTCCTTAGGTGCCATGCTGTCTCAGGGGCCGCAGTTTCCTTGGTTCCACTTACGCCAATGAGCCTGTTTATAAACATGCTACATTCTCACAGAAACCTTCACCTCATTTCACTCAATCCACCCAATATTTCAGGCACCTATCATATCCGAGGCACTGTGTTAGGGGCTAGGATCAAAGATAAAATTCAGCTGTTCCTCTCCCCAAGGAGCGTGCTTTCTCCTTGGGTTGGAGTAGAATACAGCATCATTCACAGACAAGTTGACACCAAGTAGTTTCAGGTGGCAGAAAGTGCATCCACGTGTGTGGGCTGGAACTAGGTCAGGCTGCTGCTGTTTTTCCTCCTAGCAGTCTCTGGTCAGCATCTCCCAGACCCACTTAGTCTACATCTCCCTGCATTTGTGGGTGGTTCTTTGCAAGCTCATTGCCAAAGATGAGTACTCATACGTGGTCATGTTTGGTTTCCTCTGGAGAAGATTTAAGAAGATAAAGCCTAAAGTGTTTTCAGGAGACTGTGTGGACCTTGGTCTCTCATCCATCTTTTTTGTTTGCTTGTTTTGTTTTATTTTCCCCAAGCTGAGGGACTAGCTAAGGTGATCTGAGAGGGCCCATGGCTAGAAGACTTTAAGGGGGAAGGGACAAAAATAAGCATTTCTTCAGCATCTCCTTTGTGATGGGAACTGTACTAAGCACTTACAAATATGATCTCATTTGATTCTGCCAATGGCCTTGTGCGGCAGGGGCTGTTATCATCCCATTTTAGAGGTGAGGATACTGCGGCGCATAATGGGTAAGTGACTGGCCCAGGGTTACCCAGGTAGTGAGTATCTGAGGCCACATTTGAAGTCATCTTTTAAGATTTTCTTCTCTCCTTTAGTATCTTTCTGGTCTCTTCTTATTGCTTCTGGATGAATGGTTCTGTTTCTATGAAAATATAATGTAGGTTCCCATGTGAGCATTTTTTCTCATTTGCTCAATTAGTCAGTGGCCCTTAAGTCAAGGCTTCCTGTGCACCAGGCCAGGCATTGTGCTGGGGGTTGGGTAGGAACTCCATTTACAGAAGAGAAAATCAAGGTTCAGAGAAGCATCCAAGATGGTGCAGCCAGTAAATATGGGAGGCCAGAACTGAACCAAGCCTCCCAGAGACTGCAGGTCCAGAGCACTGTCTGTTTGGTGACACTTCTTTCAAAGTTCTAACGCATTTGTTCCTCCTTGTGATATAGGCCCAAGGCCCACAATTTACTATGGTTAGAGCTGGAAGGGGTCCCAGAGACCATCTAATCCAATATCCTCATTTCACGGCTCAGGAGCACGTGCTAACCAGTCTTGTATTTTTGAGGAGCATGTGGATCCTCCCCAAGGAAAGGGAAGTGCTGGGAAGAACATGGCAGCTAGAGCCAGTTGACCTGGGTTCAAGTCCTGGTCCAGCCACATGGCCTCGAACAGCCCTTTGTCTCCTTTTGATTGTGTCTTTAATGATTTTTTTATTTTTATTTTTAGTTTACAACACATGGTTCTACATAATTTTGAGTTCCAGATTTTCTTCCCTCCCTCCCCCCTCCCTCCCCAAGACAGCATGGAATCTCATATAACTACCATGTATAACTTCGCATTGAATTAATTTATACACTAGTCAAGTTGTGGAGAAGAATTATGACCAATGGAATGAATCATGAGAAAGAAGAAACAGACCCCCCCCCCCAAAAAAAAAAACAACAACCCCAAAACAAAAACAAAAGAGAAGAAAAAAAGGGGAAAAAAAGGCGAGCATGAAGTGTGCCTCAATCTGCATTCATACTTCATAGTTCTTTCTCTGAATGTAGATAGCATTCTCCATCGTGAGTCCCCTGGAGTTGTCTTTGTACCTTGTGTTGCTGAGAAGAGCGAAGTCTGTCAGGGTTGGTCCTCACGGAATCCATATATCTGTGGTTGTGTACAATCTTCTCCTGGCTCTGCTCTGCTCACTCAGCATTATATCGTATAGGTTTTTCCAGGTTGTTATGAAGTCCGTATCATCCCCATTTCTTATGGCACAATAGTATTCCATCACCTTCATATACTACAGCTTGTTCAGCCATTCCCCAATTGATGGGGATCCCTTTGATTTCCAATTCTTAGCTACCACAAAAAGAGCCGCTATAAATATTTTTGCACATATGGGACCTTTTCCCGCTTGTGTGATTTCTTTGGGATACAACCCTAGAAGTGGTATTGCTGGGGTCAAAGGGTATGAACATTTTTATGGCCCTTTGGGCGTGGTTCCAAATTACTCTCCAAAATGACTGGATCAGTTCACAACTCCACCAGCAATGTAACAATGTTCCAATTTTCCCACATCCTCTCCAGCATTTATCATTTTCCTGTTTTGTTATTTTAGCCAATCTGACAGGAAAGATGTGGTATCTAAAAGTTGTTTTGATTTGCATTTCTCTAATCAGTAGTGATTTCAAGCATTTTTTCATATGCCTATAGACATCTTTAATTTCTTCCTCTGAAAACTGCCTGTTCATATCCTTTGACCATTTCTCAATTGGGGAATGGCTTGTATTCCTATATATTTGGCTCAGCTCCCTGTATATTTTAGAAATGAGGCCTTTATCAGAGATACTAGTTGTAAAGATTTTCTCCCAATTTTCTGCTTCCCTCCTAATTTTTGTTGCATTGGCTTTTTTTTGTGCAAAAACATTTCAATTTAACATAATCAAAATTATCCATTTTGCATTTTGTAATGCTCTCTATCTCTTGTTGGGTCATGAATTCTTTTCTTTTGCATAAATCTGATAAGTAAACTATTCCTTGCTCTCCCAAATTACTTGTAGTATCAGCCTTTACTCCTAAATCATGAACCCATTTTGACTTTATTTTGGTATATGGTATAAGATATTGGTCTATGCCCAGTTTCTGCCCTACCATTTTCCAGTTTTCCCAACAGTTTTTGTGAAATAGTGAATTATTAGCCCAGAAGCTGGCCTCTTTGGGTTTATCAAAGAGTAGATTGCTATAGTTGTTGACTTCTCCATCTTGTATTCCTATTCTATTCCACTGATCCACACCTCTGTTTCTTACCCAGTACCATGTAGTTTTGATGACTGCTGCTCTGTAGTACAGTTTAATATGTGGTATGGCTAGGCCACCTTCTCTAGCATTTCTTTTCATTAATACCCTAGATATTCTAGACCTCTTGTTTTTCCAGATGAATTTTGTTATTATTTTGTCCAGCTCAGTAAAATAATTTTTTGGTAGTTCAATTGGTATGGAACTGAATAGATAGATTAATTTAGGTAAAATTGTCATTTTTAGTATATTAGCTTGGCCTAGCCATGAGCAACTGATATTTTTCCATTTATTTAGATCTGACTTTATTCACATGAAAAGTTTTTCATAGTTATGTTCATATAGGCCCTGGGTTTGTCTTGGCAAATAGACTCCCAAATATTTTATAGTGCCTTCAGTAACTTTGAATGGAATTTCTCTTTCTATCTCTTGCTGTTGGGCTTTGTCAGTAATGTATAGGAATGCTGAGGATTTATGTGGGTTTATTTTATATCCTGCAACTTTGCTAAAGTTGTTTATTATTTCAAGTAGTTTTTTACTTGATTCTCTAGGATTCTCTAAATAAATCATCATATCATCTGCAAAAAGTGATAATTTAGTTTCTTCTTTTCCTATTCTAATTCCTTCAATTTCTTTTTCTTCTCTTATTGCTACAGCTAACGTTTCTAGTACCAAATTGAATAGTAGGGGCAATAATGGACATCCTTCTTTCACCCCTGATCTTATTGGGAATGCATCTACCTTTTCCCCATTACAAATAATGCTTGTTGATGGTTTTAGGTAGATGCTATTTATAATTTTGAGGAAGGTTCCAGTTATTCCTATGCTTTCTAGTGTTTTTAATAGGAATGGGTGTTTTATTTTGTCAAAGGCTTTTTCTGCGTCCATTGAGATGATCATATGGTTTCTGCTAGTTTTGTTGTTGATATGGTCAATTATGCTAATAGTTTTCCTAATATTGAACCAGCCTTGCATTCCTGGAATAAATCCTACCTGGTCATAGTGTATTATTCTCATGATAAGTTGCTGCAATCTTTTTGCTAATATTTTATTTAAAATTTTTGCATCAATATTCATTAGGGAAATTGGTCTATAATTTTCTTTCTCTGTTTTGACTCTACCTGGTTTGAGTATTAGTACCATATTTGTGTCATAAAAAAGAATTTGGTAGGACTGTTTCACCTATTTTCCCAAATAGTCTACAAAGTATTGGAATTAGTTGTTCTTTAAATGTTTGATAGAATTCACAGTCTTTAATGATTTCTGATCCTCCTTAAAAGCTGACAGATCACAAGAGCTCCTCAGGGTTTTCTTTGGAAAGACCCTAGTTCAACCTCTGGAAGCTCCCTGGGTTCCTTTTCTCCTTCCAGTGCCCTATCCATGGTCCTGACCCTCCAACAACATCTCTTCTTTCTCCCCTTTTCCCAGAGCACTTTGTCTGGGACTGTTCTTGGCTGGCCTCTAAGTTCTTCTGTCTTGTGTATAGGCTATCCTCCCTTTCATTCCCACTTTTTAACATAAGCCCCTTGATGGCTGTAACTGCTTCTGCAAGGCCAAGCAGTGCCTGGCACACAGTAGTGGATTAATAAATGCTTGTCAAATTCAGTTGACATGGGCTGAATCCCTTACAGTTGGCACACCACAGGGGACACTGAGACCTTTCCTCACTGTGTGACAATGAGTGAGCCACTTGATCCTTGGAGCTTCAGTTTCCTCATCTCTAAAAGGACAGTCTGGGTTCAATGGCCTCTCATTTCTCCACCACTAACTCTGTGATCCTATCAGTGTTTGGCATAGGAACAACCTCCATTCTTCTGGCATCCATTAAATTCAGTGAGCATTTGTTAAAACCAGGCATGCAAAACATTCCCTGTCCTCCACGAGTTTACATTTTGTTTTCCCCAAGCCAAGATTTTCTGCTTTACCATGAGAACCCTGGAGAAGACTGGTCCCACTATCCCCTTCTCCTTTCCCAAAATACTCTTGTGGTCATAGGTAGGGCATAGGAGTGGAGGATGATACGACCATGGAAGAGGCCCACCTTTGTTTCCATTTTAGTTGGCTTTCACCCATTTCTTTAAGGGTGCTCAATTCCAAGGAAGTGAGTTATGGTCTTTGTTGCCTCCAACCTCACTGATTAGTTAGAGGGGGTAGACTCCTTATTTAACTCTAAGCTCTTCTGGTCAACATTTTAACAAAGAAGCTTTTCCAGGTGGTCAATGTGGGTTTATCTTATATCCTGCAACTTTGCTAAAGTTGTTTATTATCTCAAGTAGTTTTTTACTTGATTCTCTAGGATTCTCTAAATAAATCATCATATCATCTGCAAAAGTGATAATTTAGTCTCTTCTTTTCCTATTCCTCCTTTCTCCTTTTCCTCTTCTTTTCCTGTTCCTATTTCCTATTTTATTCCTATCCTTCAATTTCTTTTTCTTCTCTTATTGCTACAGGTAACGTTTCTAGTACCAAATTGAATAGTAGTGGTGATAATGGACATCCTTTCCCTCCCAGAGAGATCAGCTGCAGCCCTCTGGCTTGGCAGGGTGCTAAGTACTCATTTTAAAAAGGGATAGACATAGGGAGGCAGTGTGGGATGGGAAGAGCCAGAGCCCCTGGGTTTGAATCCTGGCTTAGCTAATACCTGCCTTTGTGAACTGAAGGAAGTCTCCTTCCTTCCTGGTGCTTCCTGCTAAAATAACATCTTTGCTACCTGTCTCACTCACCGGTTATTAGGGGGATACAAAGAGACAATGGAGATAAAGCCCTTTGTAAACTGTTAAGGGCTATGTAAATGTCAGTTATAATGAAGTAGATGATCAACACACCTTCTAAAATCAGACATCTCAACATAATTAAGCCTAGCCATGTCTTTTGGAAAGCTCTTGCTATCTTATAGATGAGCATGAACATGCCCTCCCTTATTCTCAAGACCGTGGACTATTTGGTCATGGCTGATTGGCCCCAGGGGGTCAGACATCCCAGGCCAGAGCCGTGAGAGCAGAGCGTGTGGTCCGGCTTTTGCAGCATGGAGGGGGTGGGAATGGGTTTCATTGAAGGTGAAAAGGGATGTGTCTCATTTCATTTGTAATTTCTGAATGGGTGATGATAATTCACACTATCTAGTGCTTTCTACCAACAGCTAGTATTTTTATAGCACTTAAAAGTTTGCCTAGCTTTTTGTGTATGATCTCATTTGATCTTCATAGCAACTCTGTCACAGAGGTGCTTCTATTATCCCCGTTTTACAGATGAGGAAATCGAGACTGAGCTTGTGTAAGCTCCTTTTGAATAGGGACTCTTTCATTCGCTATGTTTATTTTCCCAGTGCCTCACATAGAGTGATTAATAAATACTAGTTGTTTGAATGTCAAAGATCAAGACTCTAGGAAGTATTTGAGAAAGCATTTACTTTATGTCTTTTTGACTCCACGTCCAACTTTTAAATCCACTATGACCCCGGCTGCCTCTTCATCCTCTTCTGCTCCCTCCACCATTTTCTTTCATTTTCCTCAAATCAGTGTTGCTGAATTATGATGAAAAAGAAGCGGAAGGGGAAAGTAAAAATGCCTTCTTTTTTTCCAGTCTATCCGCAACACTTACTTCCAGCTAAGGCATTCAATTGTAAAGGGACTTTGAAAAATGCTGTCACTTGGTTAATCCTTTTATTTAATTTGAGAAAGTCTGGGGACTCCTTAAGCTCTTGGCCACTATCACATAGTGATGTATAATGCCCCCCAGTTGGGGTGGGGATGGGTAACTTATGGCCACTAGAACCCTGGACCTGGAGTCAGGAAGACCTGAGTTCAAATTCAATCTTAGACACTAGCTCTATGATCCTGGCCAGTCAACTTAATCTCCATTTTCCTCATCTGTAAATTGCAGATAATAATAGCACCTTCTCCGAATTATCGTTAAGAATCAAAAGAGATTATATTTGGGAGTGCTTTGTAAACCTTAAAACAAAAGTTACTAGATCGAAGCTTTTCCTGGGAATGTTGCTGAAAGTATATAAGGTTTTACTAATTTGTTTCTGGCTTATGTATGGAACAGAGAAATGAGCTTGCCATTGTCATGAATCCGCCCTAAGCTGTTTCTTAGATGCTTGCTTTATTTCTTTTAAAAACCATTCAGGTTTTCACATCCCAGTAGAATATAAGCTTCCTGAGGGCAAAAACTCTCTCTCTTTTGTTTTTTATCTTTGCTGCTTAATGAATGTGTCACATTTCAACTGAACAGTTTTATACAATTGTGTTGCCCCAAGGCGTAGACACAGGTTTCTTTTAAAGGTTGTTGGTGAGGTCTTGTTCATATTGCTTTTCTATAGGACACAAAGTACTGTCTTGTATCTCAAGAACAAGAAGGATGCAAGTGAGCACAAGGTCCCAGGTCTGATTGTGATCCTTGTAGCAGACATTGTTCAAACTGGTGAGGGGAAATCAATGAATACATCAGCTTCCCTAGAAAAACCCCTCTGAAGGCTGGACCCACTTGAGCCTAGGTCAATGGCACCCCTTTCCTGTCAAGGAGAGAGCATTTTACCGTGATTTTGCCAAGTCACAATAAATATGGAACATAACCATTACAATCTACCCTCTCATCTTTTCATTTTCTTAATTATGGTAAGTATTTATTAATCACTCACTTTGTGGAAAGCATATAAAAATGAAGCTAAAAAAAGTCCTTCCTCTTGAGCAGCTTACATCGTACTTGAGAGAATAGAACATGTGCTTGGCCAATGAATCTGATCACATACATTGAAGTGACCGGATCACTAAAGTAAAGAATCCTCAAAATAATTTTAGAAGGAGAGAATGCTAATATTGAGGGAATCTTGGGAGAAGCCTCATTTAGCAGATGCCTTCTGAGTTGTGCTTGGGAAGAAAGGAGGGAGTCTGAGGCAGATAGTGTATCGACTCACATGCACCCTTCTCTCCTGCATGAATTAAATCATATACTTTTCTGGTTGTGACAGGAAGCAGTTTTCTGTTAATTTTCTCCTTTATTGTGAAAATTGAGGTTTGAGTATGGAAATGGAATGGGTGGAAATTTGTAGGCTGTAAGGCCACTCCTGAAAGAGTCTCTGTTTCCAAGTAGGAGTTCAAGAAATGCTGGTGTTGTGAGTAGTCCCCAAATGAGCAAATCACAGTGAGTTGGTTCCATGATATAGGTGCTAGGTACAGGGAGGAGATGGGTGTGAGGAAGATGGATGGAAAGGGAACAATGTCCACCATGACTACCTTGGGGTCCTGTTTGAAAGGTAGTTGCAGTTGGCGTCGTTAGAGATGATTTTTGCCTTCCCAGACCTTCCTTCTCTTTTTATTTTGGAAATCTTCTGTGCCCATCCACGTATAGCTCACTTGTTTTCTGTCCATGGGTTCTGTAGCAGAAGATACCCCATTGCAATTTGATGAGGGTATCTGGGCTGGGCGTGCTGCCGCTTTGAAGATGTAACATAAAGGGGAATTCATCGATGATTTGTTTTCCCTGCTGAAGCGACATATGAAAATGCATCTCCAAGTTTTCTGCGAGTGGGGAAAATGTTGTCTCCTGAGAATTCTGGTGACGCTTCAGATTACATCTAAAAACCGGCTCATGATTCATTCACGCTGTGAAAATAGTCATCAGCCAGCCTCTTCACCTTCAAAATCATAAGTTGTTGGTGCCTTCTTTTTTAGGCATAGGGTGTTAATGAACATTTGCACCTATGAAGCCCTTTTTTCTTTGGAAAACTTTGGTTGGGATCCAAGATTCTGTTTCAAGGAATGTTCTGGCACTATGTCTTGAAGTCGTCCTGGTGCAGCAACAGTTGCGTTCAACATTTATTAAGCACCTACTGTGTTTAAGGCACTGTGCTAGGCTCTGGGCCTATGGTTTCTTTGCCCATGTGGAATTAGCATTCTACTGTGGTGTTATGCAGACAGGTAAATATAAAGAATATACAAGCAACCCATGGAAGATTTCAAAAAGAAGAAAGGCCTAGGAAATGCCTCATGCTGGAGGTAACAGATGAGGGCGGGAAGCTAGCAGTCAGGGCATCGACCAGCATCCGTAATTCCATCTCTGAACTAGAAATGTGGGCTGGCCTGTATTTGCATCATCAGATAGTTTTGTTCCCAGGCCTGGTGGGCCCCTTGTGGGAGTTAAGAGAAATGCAAAATGGAATCAACTTGTTAAAAGGATGCTCATATTTGAGGATTTTGTTTGGAGGGGGGGTGTCGAGGGGAGTGAGTGTTGGCGCCTGATACTTTCACTTGGTTCTTTCTTGAGGCTGCTAAATTTTCACAGAAGGATGATTTTTACAATGAAATTTTTCGGATGCTGCTGGATTTACATACATATGTTTGTGCATGTGTGCGCATGAGTCTTTCTATGTAAATAATAATTGTGATAGTTGTTTTCTGATAGTCGTGTGCCTGGTACATAGTAGATGCTGAGTGAATACTTGGTAGTTTGCCATTCATCTAAACTTATCTCAAAGAAATTCCTGTTTTCGAAAAGAGGAATATCGTCTCTGGATTAAAATGGCACTGACATTGCTTTTATAGATTTCCCTGGTATTAGGGAGATTTTAATTCCTAAAAGGTATGTAGATGCAGTGAATTCAAATACTAAGTGGTTGGTGCCAAGTGCAAGCAGAGAGTCCACATTTTATTTCTGAATCTTGATCGACAAATTAGGGGGACATTCCTTACTTTCCTAATGGATATCTCTCCTCACCCACGACCGAGAACACATCTAATTGTCTCCCCTGGCCAGATCCCCAGTCTGTCCTGTTGTTTACAGTCCAGGCACAACTCATTTTATTGTGCTGCCCAGATATTGCGGTTTGTACAAATTGAAGGTCTGTGGCAACCCTGCATCCAACAAGTCTGTCAGCGCCACTGCCCCCACAGCGTGTGCTCGCATTGTGACTCTGTGTAACATTTTGGTACTTCTCACATTTCAGACTTTTTCGTTATTATTATGTCTGATGTGATGGTTTGTGATCGGTGTTTTCTGACATTACTGTTGTCACTGTTGGGGTGCTACAAACCATATCCATAGAAGAGAGTGAACTTAATCAATACAAGTTCCCCATCTCTTTCCCTCTCTTTGGGCCTCCCTGTTCCCTGAGACACAACAATATTTAAATTAGACCAATTAATAACCCTGCAATGGCCTCTAAGTGTTCAAGTGAAAGACTGAATCAATGTGGCAAACTTCATTGTGGTCTTATTTTTTTAAATTGCTACAACTCCCCTAACCTTCAGGAACTACCACCCTGATCCCCGCCACCAGCAAAAACATTCCTCCCTGAAGGCTCAGATGATGATTAACATTTTTCAGCAATAAAGTATTTTCTAATTAAGGCACGTGCTTGTTTTAGACGTGTTACTATTGGACACTCAATAGTCTATAGTACAGAAGAAACCAAAACTTTCATATGCACTGAAAACCAAAAAGTGGTGTGACTCGCTTTACTGTGCTATTTCCTTGATTGCAGTGGTCTGGAACCAAGCCTGCAATATCCCCAAAGTGTGCATGTGCTAAGTGTAATTTATGTAGGATAGCTTAGATCACTAGGTGTAGTATACTAATGTACCTTCTGTGGAGCAGATAGTTTACTTTGACATTCTCTGTAGCATTCTACCGTGTATGTTATCTCTCATATTTTATCGGATAGCCAAGTACATGCACAAAGTGTGCTCTAGGATAGAAGCATCTTATGATCCGGCCTGCTCTGCTCTGGTCTAGCTCATCCCTCTCTTTACTATAACTGCAGAGTACATTATTGGCACTGGCATTGCTTTTATTGTTGGTGATTATTGGTGTCTATCATTAGATTCTCACAAAATACACTGTGTGGTTGGAAGGTCAACCAAAGATCTATGGTTCTTCCAAAAATCTGTGGTTTCATCATCATGTACAGAGATTATCATCCTCCATAGTTTATCATGATTGTTATTGGTTTCAAGAATAGCTGCCACCCAGAATCAGTCCTCATCATTGTTGGGGCCTACTTTTAGGTGCTGGGCCTTGTTGTACGTACTGCCCCGCTTGCCCCGCAGGCGGGCACTGGCCCTGTACTTGGCACTATGTGGCTTGATTGGGCTGGCCAGTGCTTGTGCTCCATGCCCAGGGTCACCTTCATGCAACAGTGAGCTTCATTGGGCCATTAATTTTCTCAGGTCTTGAAATATGTTTTGGCAGAGAGAAAGAAGTGCACTTAGTGAATAGTCCTGAGAAGGAGAGAGGGAGAAGGGTTGGTGCCTATTATTGGTTAGGAGGCCCAGGGATACTGACTAAGAAGAAGCTGGGCTCAGTACATACTATATAATATACTCTACTCTGCCTCAGACTTTGAAAATGGGGCTCCTCATTGACCCTGAACCAAGGTGCCGTGTGGGACTTGAGAAATCAATTCCAGCCCAGCCCAACAAAGAGGAATCTTGATGAGTACCATGCTGTGTTTAAAACCTAAATGAATGGAATACTGAATTCATCATAAAGGGACCCTGATGGTTTTGGGGGCGGGGTAGTGATCTTTCCAGTCAAACTCATGTATTTGCTATTTCTCATAAATGGCATCACAGCTCCTGCCCGGCTTTTGTCAAAACTGCCTTCTGTGCCTAGCACATCCTCCTCTTCCTCCTATTCTTCCTCCTTCTCCTCCTCCTCCCTGCTTCCTCCTTTTCCTCTTCCTCCTCCCCTTCTTCCTCCTCCTCCTCCCCCTCTTCCTCTTCCTCCTCCTCTTCACTTCTTGGAGAAACACCGGGGTTCTACTATGCCTTAGTTCATACACTATCTCCTACATGAGTTTTTGCCAAACACTCCAGTGCTACCCATTGATTGTGAAATGGTTGGAGAAAGAAAAGCCTGTGAGGATCATTATCCTTTCCTTATGAATGAGGAAAACAGTCGGATCGGTGCAGAGACACCCAGTGAGCCTGTGTCCTCCTGGCTTTGAATCCTGCCTCCCAGTCCTGTGCGGTATCAACTAACCCTTTGTAGACCTGAGGAAGGAAACAGGGCAGATTGGCTGATCAGATGGTTCTGTCTAGTTACTCTCCCAGTAGAAAGTGAACTCCTTTCAGGCAAGTATTACTGTTCTCATTACTCAAATGAGGAAATCAAAGAAGTTGGGGCAGCTAGGTGGCACAGTGCATAGAGCTCCAGGCCTGGAGGCAGGAGGACCTGAGTTCAAATCCAGCCTCAGAGAACTCCTAGCTGGGTGACCCTGGGCAAGTCACTTCACCCTGTTTGCCTCAGTTTCCTCATCTGTGAAATGATCTGGAGAAGAAGATAGCCAACCACTCTAGTGTCTTTGCCAAGCCAACCCCGATGGGGTCATGAAGAGTTGGACACGAGGGAAAGGACTAACAGCAATAATGACGGAGAGCTTTAGTCACTTGCCTGGGGTCCCGTAGCTGGTGAATGTCACACATCTGAACCCCAGTCTTCTGATTCTAAACCCAGCATTTTATCCTTCACACTTCCTTTGGGGCTGGCCTTCTTATCAGATGGCTCTCATACGTCGCTTGTCATGTATATTAAAAATATTATGGCTGCTATGAAGTAAGAAACTTTCCAACGATAATTCAGAGCCCGGAGCCCCAGTTATGATTTTCAAGAGCTGGGAACAATACGTGAGCACTTGGAGATTCACCCTGTCTCTCCCTCTACATTTCGCCCCTCCCCTCCCCATGCCAGTTCCTGAGCACCAAAGACTCACCTCTCTCCATCCTTTCCTTCCTAGCACCTGCTGCCCAAAGACAATGATGTTGATAATGAAAGAAAGATGAGGCTGGTCTGTTTGGTGCCTCCCTGATCTGCTCTGCTGTGCAGCCCCTGAGAGCCCTGTGGATGAGTCAAAGCCTTGTTAGGAGCCAAGGCTGGACGGTTAATATGGAATTTTTATTTTTCTCTGATTTATTTCAGAGCTTGATGGGAGAGAAGGGAGTGTTGCCCTGGAGGCAGACGGCCCAGAGGCCCCTGGAGTGCCTTTGTTGGTGGAGGCTTCTCCTTGGAGGGCATGCTTCGGTTCAGCTGTGGGAGGCTGCCCTTACCCTTGTCTAATTGTTCTTTGCGCCGGAGGAGCAGTTAAATTGTAGCTTGAGATAAGATCATGCATTAAAACAAGGGCCGTTCGTGTGTCGGAATTGTCCTTCTCAAGGCAGGTATCGGATGTGGCTTCGCATCAGCTGTGGTGTTGTGAGAGGTCCCCAAATTCAAATGCCCATGCTGCTATTTAGTAGCCATGGAACCTTGGGGGAACTGTTGACTCTCTCCAAGTCTTGGTTTTCCTGTCTTTAAGCAAAGCATTTGGATTCTGTGGTCTCAGAGGATGCTCCCCTTTCTAAATCTGTGATCCTGAATGTGTTAATATGGGGTGGGGGTGTGTGAGAGACAGCTTCATGACGATGGATAATTGCTTTAAACATGCATAAAATTATAAAATATTAACCATATGAAAACTCATATTAGGGGATATGAGTCAAAAGAGTCCTGGATTTTGAGGCAGAAGCCTGAGATTTAAATCTGAACTCTTCTGCCTCCTTGCTGATTGACATTGGGCAAATCACTTCCCTTCAGTTTCCTATCTGTAAAATGGGAAGGTTAGCTGGATGGCCTTGCAAGTCCTGAGCAGCTCTAGAACTGTGCTCCTTTAATGCTACTCTTAGTTCAACTACTATTCTGAAAAATTAATATTTAATTAGCAAGATGTTTGGACAGAATTACTCTTCGTAATAATCCATGTTTTATGGCACTTTCTTAGAAATGAACAACCTGTGAGTTAGCTGATATAATTATGTAATCCCTATTTTTCAGATGTGGAAACTGAGTCCCCCAGAGATGGTTACACTCGTTCAGATAGATAAATAGTTAGACAAAACTTCTGTTAAGCTCTTACTCTGTTGCCCCACACTGTACTAGTTCATATCAGCGGCAGGATTTAGACACAGGCTCCTGACTCCAATCTTTGTATTTCTTCCCCTGCACCCTGTAGCCCCTCTGTTAATATGTACTGCGACCATAGTTGTTTTTTCGATTGTTTGTTTGTTTTTAATGGTCAGAGCTGCCATCGTCCATTGATGGCCAAGCACCACTTCCCAAGTGATGATGGAAAAAACACTCTTCGTTTTTCTCCTTTCTCTGTTAGTGGGTGAGGACGCATGTGATCCAAACCCCACTTTTCCGAAGCATTTTTAGCGAAGGAAAGTCTCCTTAAATTCACCTGCTCAGTAGATGACTAGTCACACTCAAGGTTCTCAGGATATCCAGAGGCAATATTTTAGTACAAGGCTTTAATTCAACTGGCAAGGAGTGTTGCTTTGAGAACTTGGTTTCATTCCCCTCCCTCTGAGGTTTAATTTGACGAATAGCATTGCTTAACTTATGAACGGAGCATGATTGCCTGCTCGATTAAAAAAGTCACCAGGGTTTTAGGCCTTCACTTTAATTTTCTTAAAAACAAAACAAAACAAAACAAACACACACACATGCCATTCCAAATGGGAAAAATCCTATTCGGCCACCTTTAAGGCTGAGACATGGTGGGGCAAAGAGAGGAGCCAAGGATGGTAATGGCTGTACCCCCACCACCATTTATAATAATAATACATAATATTTTAAACCTTGTAAATGATCTTCTATGTACATTATCCCCTTCTTGATCCCATTAGAGCCTTATCACAATTCTGTGTGAATTTTGTTACTATCATCCACATTTTACAGATGAGGAAACCGAGGCTTAGGGAGGATGTGATTTACCCACAGTTACCCAGCTAGTTCAAAACCAGGTCTTCTCAACTCCAAGCCCATTAATGTTCCTTGTGTATCTACACTCACAAGACCTATGGCTCATTTGGAATTTATAGGCCCTCAGAACGGAGACCAGTAGGAAATTTTGTACCTTTCTTGACATGTGAAGACGCAGCTTATTCTTATTTTATTGGATATTTAGATATTTACTTAGATAAAGTGGGTTATTCCATTTAAATAGTAAGGTTCTTTCCCTGAATGCATGTTTGTATATGACAGTGGGCTGATTGCATCAGATCCTGGAATACCAGCACACGCCCCGAGGAAAATCTGTAGTCATTTAAGAGAAGTTGGCCTCCCAGTCCATAGCTAGGATGCTAAGAAGACTGATGGGGCTTCTCAATGCCTAGCCTGGAGTCAAGAAGACAGTTCGAATCCAGCCTCAGACACTTACTAGCAGCATGAACCGGGGCAAGTCACTTCACCCTGCTCATTCGAATCAAGTCTCCCTTGATTCCTCTGGCTTCCTCCTATTTAGTGCACATGAATGTCCATTATCTTTATATATTACAGCTAAACTATTCCCCAGTTGATGGGCCCCCACTCTGTTTCCTATCCTTTGCTACGATGAAAGAGCTACTATTCATGTTTGTGTATGTGTGCAGCCACGTGTGTTTGTCTTAACAGTGGTGCTCTCTGAGTGAGGGCTTATGTTTGAGAATTCTAGGGTATCCCAGTTTGTTTTTTTTTTTACATAGACTTGCTGCTCATATGTAATGCAGTGGGATGTCACATGGTGGATGAAAGTATGTGGTAGCCTATTTCTAGTGATAGTAGCAACACAAGAACTTGCATAAAGAATGTCATCCAGAAAACGTCCAGGCAAAAGTGGGTCCTCGGAGCGAGAGACAGATTTGTTCTTCCTTAGTCCACAGAGTATTAACAACCCAGAGGAAGGGCTCCATCCCCTTGAGGAGCAATTCTGGAGGCTGTGGGCAAGCACTGAAAAGCATTGCACAAGATGAGGAGGCTTGATTGGAGGGCAGGGGGTCCTCCATTAATGACATCCCAGACTTGGTTTTCGATGAGTTGGATGAGACTCCAAAGGCTATCTGGTCCATCTCGTTCTTGACCCAAGATTTGCTCATTGATGGAAGAGCCGCTGAAACTGTATGGTCTGATGCCTTTTTTCTTTGTGTTCTGAAAGGAAGTCTTACATTTTGAAATGAAAGATGGAAAAATCATCAGTAAGAAAAAACATGTTCTCACCAAGTCCAATGACAAATACCATATAAGAGCAAACCTGTCTTCTGAACTTCACAAAATCTCAGTGGGAGAAAACAATTGGAAGATCCCAGGATTCTCTTTTTAGCCGTAAGCTAGACGAGTTTATTAAACAATTGAGAGTATTATCAAGTTCCTGAATGATAGATGATCTGAAATATGTTTGTCTAAAAGGAAGGATCAGAACAATAAAGCTAAGCCAAAAGCTTTCTAATTAGAATGGCCAGTCTTGGCCCTGGAGAAGACAATGAGGCAGTGATATGAGACTGCGTATGTGGAATATTACATGCTCTGTCAAATAGTGTCACTGTGTCCAATGGATTTGATTAACTATTTTCTTCTATCAAAAGGGAAAATTCACTAGATAGAGGAGAGGGATCTGTGTCTGAAAATCACTGTGTTCTAGAAAAAAACTAGTCATTTATTAAACAGCTTCTAGGTACCAGGTACCACTGTGCTAAGCCAAAGAAAGACAAAAACCAGTTGATGTTGTCAGGGTGCTCACGGTCAAGAAGAAGACAACACAGAACCAACTACATACAAATGAGATATATACAGGAGAAACTGGGCCCAGTCTTAGAAGGAAGGCTCTAAAATTAGGGAAGTCTGGGAAAGGCATCTTGAAGAAGACATTTATTTATCTACCCACTTCTATTCCACAGTCAGAGTTTCTCCAAGGTTCTTTGCACACATTAGGTGCTCTGTAAATGCTTGCTGAATGAACGAATGAATGTTCACTTTCTTCTGGCTGCTTAGACAAATCCATTGTTTGATGATTATTTTTTATTATAGATGAATTCTTCCTTTTCCAAAATTGGCTCTTTAGTCAGCTGCTGGTTATATTTAATCTCAGTAGCTGCTTGACCCTGAGGTTGGGAGCACAGAAACTCTCATGCCAGTTGGAGAGCTAATATTACCAAACTCCTTAGAATCCACTTGTGTGCATTTAATGAGATTTCTGGGTCTAATTTTCCTTCTCTTCCATTTCTGGTCACAAAGAACAGTCAATGGCTTCATCTGAAAGGCTGAGGCTTAGGTTAAGCAAAATCAAAGCCAGTGATATAGATCATAGACTTGGAAGTTTTCATTTTATGGTCATTTGGACACATTTTGATTTTACATCATTCCTAGTTCTGTTGTCAGCCAAGAAAGAGATTCCTCCCAACCTCTGAACAAATGTTATATCTCTTAGTTCTTTCTGCTTCTTCTATGGAGGGGACTCCCTAGCCCTTCACAAAGAGGAAATATTACTGAACTTCTCTCTCTAGATAATACTAGACAGTGTATCCATAGGCTAAAAGTGTTATAAATGGTACATTGTGTCATATGGGCACTCAACTGGGGACCTGAGGTGCCTGGCAATCCATAGTAAGAGTATCCTGGGGTCTTTTGAGACCCTGTGCAAGTGGTCTGGAGGGCAGGAAAAGAAGTTCTCTATGAGGCAACAGAATGGAAAAGTCTGAGCACTCTGTTTCAATATCTGGAACCACAACAGGGCTTGGGGCCCTATACTGGCCTCAAAGGGACACTAACACTCCATCTTTCCTGAAAAAAAAATCCTGCTCAATATAAAAAATATACTAATTCTGAGTACAACGTGATTTCTTTTCATTTCTCTTCTGCCCCATTTCATATGAAATTTGGGCTCTGTCTGCTTGGTCTCATTTCCACTCCCCTCTCACCACTAGGGAGGCCCTCGATGCTGACACAAGGACCAGGATGGCATTGGTTGTTTTTGCAGCACAGCCCCAGAGCTCTGATTGCAGCAGAAGCTGGGAGGACGATGACCTCTGCTGGTCTCTCTCCCTCTTCCTTTCTCTCTCTCTCTCTCTTTCTCTCTCCCTCTTCCTTTCTCTCTCTCTCTCTCTCTCTCTCTCTCTCTCTCTCTCTCTCTTTCGTCCTTTCTCTCTCTCTCTCTCTCTCTCTCTCTCTCTCTCTCTCTCTCTCTCTCTCTCTCTCTCTCTCTCTCTCTCTCTCACTCTCTCTCTCTCTCTCTCTCTCTCTCTCTCTTTCCCTGGTGGATTTTTTCCCCAGGGTATGTTCAGTAATCCCAAGTTTCCAGCATGTTGCCAGCTTTTCCCTGAATTGTCACATGCCTCACGTTTCTGAAATCATAGCATTGTAAGGAGATTGCTGGGCTGAAATTGTGTGTATGTCAAACAGTGGGTGACCTTTAACGTGTTGCAGAGCTATTTATCCCAAATCTCTTGTATGTCCCTGATGGTGGGGAACACCAAAAACAAAAGGACAATGTGAGGGGCAGCACAGAGTGGCTCTCCTACTGGTATTTTATTTTATTATTTTTTTTCCCTTCCCAGATCTCAAGTTAGAGCCCAGCCTGGTATTCTAGAGCGAGGCTAATTTCTCCTAGAATCACCTTAGAGTGCAGAAACTAAAATCTAGAACTGATGCTGCGAGACCTTTCTTTCTAGACTTCTCATAATGTCTGCTGGTGAGGGTGGGTCTCATGGTTGCCATCCCACAAAATTAGAGTAACATCCTTCACCAGTGGTCATGGATGGGCCTGCTGTGTGCCAAGCACTGGGCTGAGGGGAGGAGAGAGGGAATTGAGGGCAGGGTAATAGGTATCCCCATGGAGTTTGCCATCTAGTGGAGAGATGAGTTGCAAATACAGCTAAGGATCATACATCACTGTTTCTCCAAGGTGTTCATGGATTAGTCATCTCAAAGGACCAGAGCTGAAGACTTCAAAAGGACCCGAAACATGGAGTAATATATCGAATACCAGCAGTAGCATTTTCATCTCCTTAGGGAAGGTATAGATGCTTACCTCCCTCTTCTCTTTCCCTTTCTGTGGTAATCTTTGTTCCAGATGCCCAGCCATTTTTTTCAGGGAAACAGTGAATAGAGAAAAGACTGCTGGATATTAATTCATCAAGATCTGTATCCCAGCTTGGATGTATTCTAGCTGGGTGGTATCAGGTGACTTAGCTTACCTTTCCGAGCCTATTTGCTGGATATGTAAAATCAAATTAGTGCATTTACATTCACAAGGGTATGGTAAAGAGAGTACTTTGTGAAACCTTAAAGCACTGTTGAGATGTAAGTTATTAGTCTTTGCACATGGAATGTCTTCGTGTAAGGAATTTGTTTATTTTTAATCTGAGATGAAAATCCATCAGTTGGGACAAGAGTTGAATGGCAGCATCATGGTACTTCCATGGGATGAGCCCTAGATTTAGAGTCAGAGGTGCTCAGTTGAAATCTTAGCCTGGAGCTCACTATTTGTGTGACCTTGGGCTGGGCGTTTTCTTCCCTGAGTCTCAGGATTCCCAAATGTAAAAGGGGAGGACAACTAAAGTAGCTGCCAATTCTAACCCTTTGATACTAAAACCCCATATTTTTAAATGATTTTTATAACAGTTTCAAACATGTCAATTTGATCCTTTAAATAGTGGAGTCAAGTCAAAAAGCATTTATTAAATGCAAGTACTGGGCATACAAAGAAAGGCAAAAGTCAGTCCCTGCCCTCAAGGAGCTCACAATATAGTGGGAAAGACATCATGTAGACAACTGTGTGCAAACAATACACATATGTGTAAGCACATGTATGCGCACACACACAAGTTGGAGTGGAGGCAACCTCTGAGGGAAGGCAATAAGATGAAGGAGGACTAGGAAAGGCTGAGACTTAAAGGAATCCAGGAAAGTCAAGAGGCAGAGATGAGGAGGGAGAGAATTCCAGGCATGTGCATGAAGTTGGGAGATGGAATGGGGTGTGTGTGTGTGTGTGTGTGTGTGTGTGTGTGTGTGTAACAGCAGGAGACCAGTCACTACCCCAGACTAAGGTGTAAGAAACCTGGAAGTGTAGGAAGCAGTCAGCTGATGAAGGGCTTTGACCTTAAAACCAAGAATTTGATATTTACTCATGGAGTTTCTTAAGTAGGAGGTATGCTATGGTCTGGCTGGAATTTTTGGAAGATTAATTTCGCAGCTGATGGAGGATGGACTGGGGTGGAGAGAGTCTCAAGGCAGGCAGACTCCCCCAGTGGGGGGAGTAGTCCAGGTATGAGGCTATGAGAGCCGGCACCAGGGCGGGGACAATGTCAGGGGAGAGAGGGGGGCATATAGGAGAGATGTTGAAAAATATTGTTTGCAGAGCTTCTAGGAGCCATCTGATCTAATCCCCTCCATTTACAAGTGATAAAACTAATGTCCATATCTTCTTTACCATCATGGTAAATGGCAAAAAAAAAAAAAAAAAAAAAGTTTTCCTGACTGCAGAAGTGTCTGTGATAAAGTGATCTTTCTTCTGTATCATATTGTCCTGTCCCTTTTAAAGGAGTGTGCTTTGAGGAATTAGCCAATAATCATAATCATTTTAATTAATACTGGCAGTTAGTGCATATGTGTAGTGGATGTAGAGAGGCATCATAATGTTATTAATTGCTTTGATAATGCACATTTCAATTATCATCATTAAAAATATAATTATCACTATTTTTCATCAGTAATATCTCCTGTAATTTGATTTTTCAAGTGATTACATCAGTTTAGTTTCCTGCATCTTTTGGTTAATTGCATGAACAAATCATAAAATCCCTGATAAAACTGCACTGCTTAATCTGTGCCATTTGGTGCCAAATACGTTGAATACAAAGTTATGTCTGCCTACTTCAATTGGTAAAAGTACTTCATGCCTTGTCCTCTTGGCCTTTGAAACCTATTGCATGTAGTCATATTCTTAATCAATCGCTGATGGTAACCCTGAGGAAAAAATAAGCCTGGTAACTGTTTACCCAGAATTCTCACTTGTCTTGAATTGCTGCCAACCATGGATGCTCAAGTTGGAGGGTTGCGTGCACTTGTACAATACCCAGTGCATTCTTCCACCAGACCTTTCTTTTCATTTAAATACTACAGTGCTTCTTTTCTTTGGCATACCTTCATTTACTTGGTTTCCTCTTCCAGGGCTTCTGATGGCCCTTTGGGCATCTGGTGAAGCCTGTGGATCCCTTGTCAGAATTGTGTTATTAATGGATGAAATAAAATTCATAGGATCATAAAGAAAAACAATTCTGTTGAAACACAATCATCAAAATATTTTAATAAAACAAGTTCATGGACCCCAGGACCCTAATGGATGGTCACATGAGAAAAGAAATAATCTTTATTTCTCTTATTGTATGTTAACGATGGGATGATATTGTGGATATGGAAACGATAGATTGCTCACTGGAAATGTTTGTCCTTTGGTGTGGCATCCGTATCCTTAAATACAAGACCAGGCACACAGTAAGGACTTAAAGAGTGCTTGTTGGTTAATTGACTTCATGTGAAAATACTGGGATCACATCTGGCCTCTGACACTAACTAGCTTTGTGACCCTGAGAAAGTCACAGCCTCACTTTGCTTGAGGGTTTTTCTCCTGCTTAAGTTATACGTGTATGGAACATCTCTTGCTTATATCCCCAATGAGTTTTGGCTTCGTTTTACTGAGGGCGGGAGCAATGTAGACCTCAGAACTGAATTCTACTCTCAGAAAGGTTTCAGCATCTTCAGTTCGGAGAGCTCCCATGTTCTCCTATGCTCCTTCTATTTCAATGATTCATAAAACTTATTAGTCAATTAATTTTGCTGCCATTTTTTCAATAACCCAAAGACTCAATTCCTTAATTCAGGCATCTTGATGTGGCTATAGAAGAAGCATGTTCCCATACATTAAATGTCTTTAAATTTCCCTTTGCAAGTTGAATGCTGTTATTCCCGACTCCCCCCACCTCCTCCCCAGGTGTTTTCTAGAAGTTCTAATTATCCTTCATTCAGATGCATAGATGTGTATCTTCCCATGCCCAAAGCAAAATATCCATGGTATTCCCATGGGTGTCAGGGATTTTAGCAGCCATTCTGAACATGCAGCAATGTGGCTCTTTCTCTTGTAGACCTCTCTCCACACCAGAGAATTAGGCTTGTTTTTCTGAACAGATCAAATATCATTTGGAATACTGTGGAAGACATCTTCCTGTACAGTTGCCCTGAAAGGAGAGGATTTGCTTCTCAGGGATGACGACAGTGTACTTCACAGGTTCGCAAGAAAATTGTCACCCTTTGGAATTTATATTCTAGTATGGGATTCAAAAGTCGAAAGAAACTATCCCTAAGTTACATGTGGAAAGATAAAATTAGAGAAATGTTTAAGGCTTGAAATCTATTAATGGGTCCCCAAAAACCTAGTCTGAGGAGTCTGAGCTTTTGACATACTTCTTGGATAGTAGTGGAGTATGGAAATTTTAGAGCAAAATAGAGGAAATAAAACTATTTTCTTATGCATCCTACAGAAATGGACTGCACAGTTTTAGTTATATATATATTTTACAAAGTGAGTTTGGAGGTGGCATGTTTTATCTCACAAGGAGTTTCTTGTGGAACGAACCCTGGACAAATCACTTAACCTCTCTGCCTCAGTCTCCCCAAGTGTAAAATGTTGATAATATCAGGGTTCTTGTGAGGACCAAACAAGATAATAATTGTAAAGTGCTTACAGAACATACTGTACAAATGCTAGATGGTAATGATGACGACAACGACGATGACGATGATGATGACGATGACTCCACTGCTTTATTTAGCTAGGTCAAGTCAGGCACTTTACCAGGTGTTGAATGGACAAAGAGAGCAAAACCAGTCACTGCCCTCAAAGATGTTATAATGTAATTGGGGAGGGATCATGCAGTCAACAGTCATTTATATAAATATATATGCATACATATAGATATTCCATGTATGTATATGGATGTGTATATTATGTATACATGTGCATAATACATATATATTCATACACTCACATGTGTGTATATGTATGCATATACAGACTTTATATATATATATATATATAATTTATATAAATTATATACATAATATGTAAAAACCATGATAACTTGGAGATAACCACCAAAGACACGAAGAGGCATTAAGGAAGATTGGGAAAGGGTTTTTGAGGAGGCAGGATTTTGGCTGAAACTTGAAGGAAGACAGCAAAGCCAGGTGGCAAAGATGACATGGGAGAGCTCAGGGACAGGATGGGCAGGCTCAGCCCTGTCCCCAAACTATTTCCCTCTGTCTTCAAGGCAAACTTTACTTGCCACTCACCCATTTCACAGTTTGGTCTCATGTAGTATCTCTTAGGGTCCACCCTTTCTGCCAAGTCTCTTCATCTGATTCATTTGTAATCTATCCCAGAACACTCAATAAATTATGCCAGTCAGAACTCTTTCCCATTTTCCCAAAGGCTCAGATAAGGAGTGTAGAGTTTCCTGGAGCTCCTTAGTCAGACTTGCCTATTTCCTTCACTTCTCATCTCTTTTGTCCACCATTGGATTCATGGCTCTCTGGTCCTTAAAGAGGAAGATTTGATTCTTGCTCTCTTCTGTTCCAGAGGTGGAAAACTGTGTATCCCATCAAATTAGGGGCTAAATAGCACTTATGTGAACAAGCTGATAGTGGTCACACTTGGCCGAGTAATAGTAATGATAAAAATACTTCGTTATTCTAATGAGATGGAGCCCTTGTCAGTATGGACATTTGCACTCGTGACAAAGAGCACAGTTCTTCCAAGCCCTGCCATTCAAAGTTCTGAGGTCCTTCCTCCCCTTCTTTTGGCATCACTTGGATTCCTATGGTTCACTTGGCTTGTCCAAATGTTATCTGTTGCTCTTGCCACATGACAAGGCCATTTTCTTTTCCTTCTTCTGGTTGTGCATTTCTTTGATGACATCCTTCCCAGCTTTCTTGCTGTATAATTTATCCTTTGCAACCTCCTACATCTTCCTCCTGCCCATTTTGAGCCTTGTGGTATAGGGGTGGTGGAAGTGGTACTAGTAATGGTGGTGGCAGTAGTCGTAGTAGTAGTAGTAGTAGTAGTAGTAGTAGTAGTAGTAGTAGTAGTAGTAGTAGTAGTAGCAGTAGTAGTAGTAGTAATACAGTGGATAGAGACCCCTCTCTACCTAATTATAAGGAGTTAGGAAGGCCTGAGTTCAAATGCTATTTCTGACATATACTGTGTAACAATAATAGAATTTACTTACTCCCTTAAAGTTGGCAAAGATATTTATAAATATCTTATTTTTTAACAACTCTGGGAGATAGGAGCCATTATTATCTGCATTTTACAGAAGAACCTGAGTCAGAAGTTAAATGACTTGCTAAAGTCTCCTTGCTGGTAAGTGTTGGAGGAAGGATTTGTATTCTTGTCTTCCTAACTCCCAACTCTATACTCTATCCACCCTGTGTGTCCCTGAGGATTTCACTGAACTAAGTGCCCTTTGTACTCTTTAAGGATGTAAGCTTCAAAACAGGTTCTGAGCAGCATTGAGGAATTTTTTAATTGTGAGTCCCCTACACTTATTAAAACTAGCATTGAGAATACAAGAATTCATTAGCATTGCTTTATTCCAATATTTCTTTAAGGTTTGAAAAGCAAAACGTGGAGTCTTGCATTTGAGTCTTGTTTGAGAGATCAGGTTATCTATCCTTTCATTTACTCCCTTTGGTCTGGTTGCAAGTCATTTTTCTGTGACATTAATGGAGTGCCTTCCACTATCTCGTCTTCTTGCCCATTTCTATCTCAGATCCTCCATAGTCCATTCTCAACTATCTACTATGTCTCAATTATGAGGAGTCCAGCCTGACTCCCCACCCTGGCCACTGTAACTAGACTCTCTCCTCTTCCTGGTGCATCTGGGGCCTCTGCTAGGGGAAGATCATGGCAATGGATGGTGACTCAACAGCCCTGCTGGCTTTGTTGAATATTGAAACAAATACGATTGCTTTGATAAGACATTTTAACTGATATTCACTCAGCTTAACTGGAGATGGTACAGATACTTAGAATATGCCTTTGTAACGTTGGTGTAGGGAGAAATTATATCAAAATATGTTGGACACAGGGGGAAGTGGCAGAGAATTATATATGGAAATCTTCAGAAGGACCCAGACACAAAATCCATTAGCAAACTGTGGACCCTGAAATCAAGTGGTGAGAGGAACTTTCATTTCCCAGCATCCCCCTCCACCAGACAGCACCATCCTTCTTCTCCTGCTGAGACAGTCTATTCTGAATATTCATTTGACTTTCCAATAACCAAATAGTTCAGTGGTTCCTTTGTATGTGAATGTAGATGCAAGGAAATGTCTCTGTGGAGTAAATGCATCTCAACCTTGACAGGAGGATTTATGTAGCGGGATTGAAGGTAATAGAATCCCTGATCCCTGGGAGCCTGGGAAGTGACTCGCTGGGGAATTGGTGAATGAGATTGTCTTCTAGGGGGTGAGTATTCAGCAGCATTCGAAGACTGTATCTTTTTTAATGGCTTCCTTTGAAATCACAGGTGAGCTTGGAAAAATGTGTTTTTTCAATGCATCATTCATTAATAGATTCACATTGCCCCCATTAGGACTAGATATGCATGAGCCTTTACCGGGCTTAATAAGAGAATTAAAATGAAATGTGCAAGCATGCAGGCATATACATATACATATACATATACATATACATATACATATACATATATATATATATATATATATATATATGTGTGTGTGTGTGTGTGTGTGTGTGTGTATACATATATACATATATATACATGTGTACGCACACACACACACACACACACACACACACATAGAATTGAAATTGATTGTGGAAAGAAGCAAATTTCCCCTAAACCATCCACCATTATTGTAGTGCGCTTTGAAGAAGATAATGATTAGGAGGAGGTGACGGACAGACGCATACCTTATATTTTCTGGACTGTAACTAGAGGAGGTATGCCAATCGAGAGGCAGTAGTGCTGCACTGGCTAGAATCTTGGTCCCGGAATCACAAAGACCTGACTGTGTGACCCAGGCAAGTCACTTTCAGTTTCCTCAGCTGTTAAAAAGGAGATCATAATGACACCTACCTCCCAGGGTTGTGACTACCAAATGAGATAATGTTTGTAAAAGTGCTTAGTGCAGTGCCTGGCACATAGTAGGACTACATAAATACTTGTTCCCTTCTCCCTCCCCCGCTTCCCCAGTGTCTAAAGTTGATCGTTGTCTTTCTATGGAAGCTGGTTAAACTGTAAGCACTGCATCCTCTGGCATTTCTCTAAGACAACCTGAATGTCCTAGGAGTTGGAGGGTACACCCAGTAGGGGAGAAAATAGGCATAATAATGTGTTCCTCCAATGAGGAGGAATCTATCTTCTTGACTGCCAAGGAGACTATTTGTGGGCGATTGTCCCATCACCCACTGATAACTAATGGAAACGCTCAGGCTGGCTCATTCACAGAGGTGCCACGAGGCGGAAAGTGAAAGTGTGGGTGGGATGCAGCCTGGCTTAGTGAAGGTCAAGCCAGCCCCAGAAGCAGGAAGACCTGGTCCAAGAAATGATTCTGATGCTTACTGAATGTGTGATCTTAGGTCCATCACTTAATCGCATAGTACCCCAGGCAGCTCTGTAAGACTTTATTGGCAAAGAAGGCACTGAGCCTCAGTTTCCACATCCATGAACTGGGACAACAATTCCTTCAATATTTGAAGGTCAAATGAAATAATGATTTGGAAGTGATGTTTAATCAGTCAGGGCTATGGAATTGGAAGGTGTTCGGTAATTCATCATTAATATTGATAATTCTTTCGGTAATTCAGATGGTCTGTGATTTAGTCAGATGGGTCACCAGGAGCCTCCCTGGGTGGTAGCACTGGCCAGGACTCAGGCTCCCTTGGCAAAGCCTTCAGAGCTCAGGGTGGCCTCCCTGCCCCTGGGAGGTGCCTGGGGAGGACTTAGTGTTGCCATAACAAGAAGTCAGACTCCATCACCTTAATGCTCTTATAAATCTGTGTCTGGCATTATTTTCTCCCCTTTAGTCTTTCCAAATCCAAATCTGCTGAGTGGCACAATCCTGTTCTCTCTTCCCCTCTGTGCTTCTTCCATGTCTAGCCTTCTCTTCTTTAGCTGACTCAATGAGCAGCCTTGAATCAAAGATGAAGCCAACGAGCCTCCCTCCTTCCCATGCCATGTTTGGGGGCTCATTACACTGAGAGAAGGAAGAGGAGGGGAAGAAACAACCTCTAATGACTGCCAGGGCTTCCTCATCTCCTGTGTCCAATGTATGTTTGTATTAAATTTTTTTTAAACTCTGGGAAAACTGAGCATTTCACCTGCTAAAAGATGAAACTAAATGTAGCTTTTCATTCCTATACATGACTCATCCTAGAGTGTATTTGAGAGAGGTTTAACTTAAATATGTAATAATAATGATGAGAACATGTTGGCAATAATCCTTTAGAAAGGATTTTAGTGTTTGCTCATCACTTCATATTCTCTATCTCATTTGAACCTTTGTTATCATTCAGCCATTTGCAGTTGTGTCCCACTCTTTGCAGGGGTTTTCTTGACGGAGACACTGGAGTGATTTGCCATTTCCTTCCCCAGCTCATTTTACAGATGAGGAAACTGAGGCAAACAGGGTTAGGTTACTTGCTACTGAGTATCTGAGACTGAATTTGAACTCTTGAAGACAAGTCTTCCTGACATCAGACTTGGCTCTCTATGCACTATGGTGCCCCCTAGTCACCCATAATTGAGCCTTACAGCAATCATTGAGGGATATTCTTATCCCAATTTTATAGGATAGGAAACTAAGTTTAAATGATTTTCCCTATGGTCCAATACATACATACACATATACATATACATGCACATACACATATACACACATACACACACACATACAATACATACACACATACATATATACATATACCAACACATGGTATGTATCAAATGTAAGATTTCAGACCAACTCCTCCTGATTCCCGATTGAGGTCTTTGTCTTTTACTAGATGCAAACTCTCAACCAATTTAAACTCAGGCAGTTCAGATCAGCCCAAACCCAGAAAGCACGAGTCAGCTGTGTGCAGGGTGTTGGCATTTTACCTCCCATTTTGCTTCTAAAAAACAAAGAAAAAACCAAATGTCGCTTCACTTCCTATGATCACTACCCAGCCTCCTTCCCAATAGATCAATGCATATATACACGTTTTTCTTAATATATATTTTTGATTTTCCTAATGCAATTTTCTTTGTCATATTCCCTTATCTGCTTGGAGAAGTAACTCTGGAATGATGGGACAATCACTCCTCAAAATCATAAATGTAATTGTATTTTGAGATGGAAGTTGACTAAACATTTTCACTCATTGGACAATAAAGTTTTCACATGCTTTGGTATCATTTATATCCCCCTCCCCGCAAAAAAAAATTGCCATTTGGCCTTTCTGAGAAGTGAAAATTCCAGTGTATAATGACTTTCACTGATCTGTGGGATGTCTCATTTCTTCTGTGAGCCACAGTAGTTCATTTTGCAGAATGCAAGTTCGCCATGCCTCAGGAGTCAGCTCCCTTGGTGGGGAGCACTTTTCATGGGGTACCCTAGAGACCACCAGTCTGCCCTCTATGCTCCAGGTACTCCTGCTGAGTCTCAGAAATGGTCTTGACTGGGGTAGAGGATGATGATGTCATAGAATCACAGGATGTCTGTGCTGGACCATCCTCCAGAGGTCATTGACCTCTATCAGGTCATAAGCGTGGATAGGACCTAAAGGGTCACCAAGCCTCACCCCTAATATTGAGGCACCCAGGAGGGGGAAGCACTCACCTCCGATCCCACAGGCCAAAGTCATTTTCACGCATACTGTCTTGCTACCATCTCACGGTACCATCCTAAGTTGATCTGCCTTGGAATTTAGAATAAGAACATTCCTTCAAGGTAGGTCCTTTGGTCCAACCTTCTCATTCAGAGAGGCATCTTAACAGAGGCACAGAGAGGGCTGTGACCAGATCACTTGTCTTAGTTTGTTGCTGGCAGAACCAAGTCCACTATCAGGTCTTTTCAGACTCAAGAGAGTTTTCTTTCCATTATCCCATGAAGCATCTCTTCAAATTTTAAATTTCAGTGGTTGGATGCCTTTTAGAGAGCCTACCTCCTGCCTCCCATCCATTCAATCAACTCCAGAAGCAAACATGAAGTTTTCTGATGTTCCTTTAAAGCTCTTCCCAGTCTCTCCCCCTCATCCCTATCCAGTCTTCTTATACTCCTTCCCACCCTCACCCCAAGTATCTTGTAATCCAGCTAAAGTGCCCTTCTTCCTGCCCCTCACACTTGGTATTCTGTCTCATATCTCTACATCTTTGAAAAGCCAGCATTACCCCCACACCTCCCATACGTCTGGAGGCTTTCCCTACTCATCTCTACCTCTTGTTTTCCCTGCCTGTCTTCAAGGTTCTGCTCCAGTCCCATCTGAAGGAGATTCTCCCAGTGCTCTGCTCCCTCCTCTCCCCATGCTGGTGCTTTCCCTCTCTCTACATTGCACATATGTTCTACACACCCATTTATTTGCATGGTGTTTCCCCCATTGGAAGGCAAGGTCCTTGGGGGCAACGGCTGTTTTTGCCTTTCTTTGAACCCTCAGCACTCATCACATGGCCTCAAACATAGTAAACACTTCTGGACAGTGATCGAGCCTTCCACTCTAAATACTAAGCCAGTCCTCAGCAGCCAGCAGCCAGCAGCCAGCCAGCTCCATGGGTTGGGATGGTTTGGGCCAACTCTTTGTTGTCAGTTGTGAGAATAATGAGTGTGAAGAAAAGATGGTTTCTCACCTTGGTGGCCAGAGCCTCCTGGAAATGTCGAGCAAGCCCCAGCGGGTCCCAGACTCTTGTATAGGTCCTTCTGAGAGCAGTGTGAATGATGGGCTAGTTGTCAGCAATCCTGATAGAGATTCTGGGGCTGGCTCAAGCAAGCATGGTAAGGACATACATACACACACACACATGCATGCACACGCACACACATGCACACACGCATGCACCCACCCAGGCGCACCCGTTCATCCTCCTCATAAGCTCATTGCATATGTAGCAGTTTTGGCTTTTTCATCAGGTGGGCAAACCATCATCTCTCCTCTGACTCCTTTGTTTGCATTTCCGGTGATGCAGAGGGGCCAGCTGGCTTGCCGACACCCACCTTTCCTGTCAGTTACTCCACAGGACCAGAGATGGTGACTAAGCTCAAAAGCTTGTTTTCTGTTGGATGGCTCAGAGTGTGCACATTCCCTAAGTTACCTTCTATTTCTGAACACCCACAGTGGGCACCTGGATGGGCCTGCCCCCATCTGTTGAAAGAAGCCAGGAAGAATATCTTCCCTTCTTTTAATTATTTTGGACTCTCTGGACTCTGGGCCTTCTTATCATGAAGTGTATCCTACCTGTCTTATTTCTTTGCCTCTGTCTTCTGCTCTTTCTACATCTCCTTTGATGGGAACATTTTTTTTTTTTTACTCTCTGTGTGACATTAAGGAAGAACCAGATGCCCCATCTCAGTGTCCTAATGCATGAACGCCAAAGTCCAATGCTGATCTTTCTTCATTATTTTCCCTGCCATGTGATTGAGGAACAAGCATACCTCTGGGCCATCTCTCTTTAATTTCCTAGACAGGACCTTCATTAAAGTCCTCCACCAATACCTCCTAGTGTGGAGGGGACCTTGAGCTCCTGAAGGCCATGACCTAGAGACTACCCAGTCTTGTGTGTCCTTCCATCACGCCTGAGGGTCTGCAGATTTCAGCCCAATGATGGACTGTATTTATCTCATCCAAGGACCAGCCTTGTTCATTCCTGAGCTAGTTACCACACTGACTGCAGGCTTAGGACCTGAGTTCCTAGCAGATCACTTCAGTTTGCCAAGGTTAAGTTTTCTCTTTTCTAAAACAAGGAGGTTGGACTGAATAACTTTTTTAGAAAGGACCCTTCCAGCTGTAAATCTGTGATCAGTGCATTTTTTGTTGTTCCCTACCTCAGCAAGTTTAAAAAAAAAAGTCTTTCAAGTTATGGAAGGTTGAAAATTTCTATCTGTTCAAGGAGTACCAACTATAACAAAGTATTACTGTGTGTGTACATGTCTGCATATTGGGAAAATTGATTATAGGTAAAACTACATCTGGGTTCATTTATGCACACACACATATATTTACACATGTGTTAGACTGAGAGGACATAGTATATTATAGTGGACAGAGACTGGGGCTCTGAGTCACGAAAGCCTGACACATCTTGGCCGTGTGACCCTTGGCATGTCCCAGGCAATTTTCCTATATGTAAAGTGGTGCTGACCCACATTAGGAGAGACTTTCTTCACCCTGGGATTCCCTAGATCATTGAAATCACATTTTATCCTCTTCTGTCCTTCCTAGGGCCCTGTCAATTCCCCCTGCCCAGTAGAGTGTGTTGTGTTCACTGGGCCCTCCCCCAAGCGCTCTTGTGTTTCTTGATCATGGCCTGGAGTGGAATAAAGCTCTGTCAGGTTCTACCCCACTTTGAGTTAAGGCTCCTAGGATTTTGTCCAAGAATAGCCTAGGTAAGTTCAGAGAGTCTCCTCCTTTAATCTTATTCAGAGGGCCCTCTGGGCCAACCTATACCCATCTATACCCTCTAAAGCCTACCTCACAAAGGCTAGGAAACCTCCAAGGAGGGGCAGCAGAGCCCTTCTCGAGACTGCCCATTCCAATTGTGAGTGGTTGATCCTGGGATGAAGGTTCTTCCTGATATCAAGCCGAAATCTGCCTTGGCAATTGCTGCCTATTGATTCTGTTTTTTTCTCCTGGGGCCAAGCAGGATAATGAATGAATGAAGAGATAGATAGATGGCTGAATGAATGAATATATATATATATATAGGAATATGATCATTTTATATATTTATATATTCCTTCATTTATTCATTTGTTGGTTTGTTTGTTTACTTATGAAGCCCCTATCCTGTCCTCATTGCGGGGATCCTACTAGAAAAAGCTCCATTGTCCTTCGTGTCAAGTTGCGCCCGTTCTAATTGGAGGAGAAGGCGCCAGAGTGGAAAGACAGATCAGCTGCAGGATGGATCAGAGGGCCTACAGGGCCCAACTAAGCAGAAGGAGGGCAGGTGGTGAGGTCCACCAGTCATTAAGTTACATCTGTAGGTCCTATGATGAGGCTAGGGGTCTGCCAGGTATAGAAGCAGAGAATGGGAGCCTCAGACATAAACTAGCCATGTGAACCTGAGGCAGTCACGTCACCTTGTTTGCCTCAGTTTCTTCATCTGTGGAATGAGCTGGAGAAGGACATGGAAAACCACTCCAGCATCTTTGTCTTTGAACATCACTAGTCAAACCCAGGATGGGCAATCACAATATAGAAAGTTAGAGCCTGAAGGAACTTTAAAAACCATCCAGTCTAGTCTTCCCACTTTTTAGTCTGAAAAACTTAGGCCCAGGTAGAGGAAATGCCCTTCTTCATGTCCCCTAGATCCAAGGTGATAGTATTTGTAAAGTGCTTCGCACAGGGCCTGGCACATAGTAGGTGCTGCGTTATGAGGTTCTTCCCTCCCCAGATAACAAAGAGTCATGATAGAACTCGGACTGATTGTCTAACTGAATTTGTTGACACTTTGGTGACATTATCACGAGGAAAATGAGTCTCCGGGGTTTCTAGATGATTTTTTTTTAAAGAAGAATGTTGTTTTTCTTAAGGGAGGTGTTCTTGTATAATTTGAGATTTAGTCCTCCTAGTTTTACTTAACCCGAATGAAAAAATGAAATCAATATCCAAGTATTTATTAAGTGATTACTGTTGTTGTCTATTTGTTTCAGTTGTGCCTGACTCTTCGTGACCCCATTTGGGGTTTTCTTGGCAAAGATACTAGAGAGTGGTTGGCCATTTCCTTCCCCAGCTCATTTTACAGATGAGGAAACTGAGGCAAACAGGGTTAAGTGACTTTCCCAGGGTCATGCAGATAGTAAGTATCTGAGGCCAGATTTGAGCTCAGGTCCTCCTGACTGCGGGCCCAGTGCCCTATCCACTATGCCACCCAGCTGCCTGGGTGGCCCCATAGGGCAGCAGATTGATACATTAATTCTATAACACCGGCAATTGGTTTGATAGGGGTTCTCTGATGGGAAAGTGGGGTAGGAGAGTGAGAGTGTTCATTTGTTGGGGGAGAATGTGGCCTAGGAACAACAAGACAAGTGTCTGAAGCCTGCCTTCTTATAATGATGTCACCAATCAAGATGGCAGCCCTCCCAGAATAGGAGATATCCAGTCCTCCAGGGCGAGTTCTCTGTTCCAGGAGCCCAGGCATCGGGCAAGAAGCATCAGAGAGATTCGAAACTATAGTTTAGAATTCCGCTCCTCCATTCCTCACTCATCCTGTTATTGTTGTAAATGGCTCCTCTTTGGTCTTCTCCTATTCCTTTTATTACATTAAACTACTGAGTGAGTTAAAATATGCCATGACAGGTAGGCAGTAGGCAGCTCACATCTGAAGTGCATGGGATCTGCCATTCAAAATAAGGTTCTGTCTGGGGATCAGTGTTGGATCCATGTCGTGCCCTGTTGGTAACACAGAATCTCACAACTGGATTGAACTAGACAAGTTACCTAGAGCAGCCTCTGCCATTTTCCAGAGCGGGATTATGGAGGTTCGTGCAATAGTTTCTCTCTGAAACTCCTTTTCCTCATCTCTTGGAGAAGGAAGTTGGGATGAACATTTCTCATTGGGTCAAGAGTTTAGCCTCTCTGTGTAATCTCCTGTCTTGAAATGGCCCCTTGCTCAGAACCAGCAAATTATTTCTTATCTTTCCTCTATTCTTCAAGTATTCCTTTAATTTAATAAAATGTTTAGTTCTATTTCAATTAACATAAGCTTTACCACTAACTGTTTGGGGGGAAAAACCCTCTATGTCCTTTGATACTTGGTGGTTCTCATCTAAAAAAAAATGATAAAGAAACCTATCTGCTACAAATGGGAAATTAAGGTTATTTTCAACATTGCACAGATTGTCTGGCTGCCTAACAAAGCCCTGTTAGAGGGACTGTGTTTGACAGGGACCTCTTTAATGAAATTCTATCACTGAAATGCAGTTTTAATAGCATTGTTCATTTCGTTCTGTCTCTGAGATATCATGGTGGGCAAGTTCCTGCTTTATGCATTGGGTATGGGTGACAGCCTGTGTGGGACATATGGGACATCACAATGATGGGAGGCAGGGCCATGGTACTGAGCAGCCCAGATACAAACAGGGGTTTTTTTGTGCCTTGAATTTGGGGGCATTTATTTTTAATCATCACCAAAGCTTAATCTAATGACCTGTTAAAGACAATTTCTTAATTAGTTTATTTAATCACCTTTATTGTCATCAGTATGTCTTCCACAAACTCTGAAAACTAAATTTCTTTGCTAGAAACCCTAACAAAATAACTGCTATTTATCAGCTTCTGAGACATACTTCTGGAAAATATAAAAACACATTTAACATGGCTTCTAAGTTTTTTGTCTTTCTTTTTGCTGAGTTTATTCCTTTCTTTGCTTGTGTTCTTTCTTGAAATTACTTTGTGTGAATTTATATCATTTTTAATTACTTGTTTACCTGATGATCCAATAGAGTGTAATCTTCCTGAGGGCAGGCAGGACCTGTTTTCTTTTTGTCTTCAGATCTCCAGCACTGTGCACTCTGGCTAGAATACAGTGAGCTCTTAGTAAACTTGGAATGACCTCACTGAATTGGCATCTTCTAAGTGTGAAATGATTACATTAGGGTTTATATGGTTTTAATAGGTTTCATTCTATTACAACCTTGAACCCAAGTCTCTCTGTCTTTGTTTTTGTCTCTGTCTCTGTCTCTATCTGTCTCTGTCTCTGTCTGTCTCACCCTCTCTCTTGTCTCTGTCTTGTAAAGGCTATTTTCTTCTAAAAGTTCTAATTGGTAAGGGATCTTCAGCTTCATTAACTGCATGTCCTGTCAAACTTTATGGTTTTATAATTTAGGGTCCTCTTTTTAATAACGTGTGAGTACTTATTTTAAATATGTTTCCTCTTTTTAAAAAAATCATGCTGGTATAGTTTTGTCTTAAAGGGAGTTAACTATTACAAACAACTTTTTGGATGTTTTTCTTTTAAATGGTGCCCTAATCTGTTCCCAGATCATATCTTGGAAATGTGAATTATGAAAGTAAGTCATGGAGACATTTGGTTCTTATGCCTTTTTAAAGACTTGAGAGTATAGTATTTTATATTATACTGTGTTATCTCATCATAGCATGTATTATATATGTTTGTGTATACATACATACATACATGCATGCATGTGTGTGTGTTTAGGATATATATTGAACACAAGGTAAGAAGGGCATCCCCTGCTTGTCGATGCCAGATCCCAGCTGCCTGACCACTCCTTGTGTTTAGTGTTGATGGGGCATTCTGTGATACATCAACGTTGGCCTCTTGCTGTCCCTGTCCCAAGCCCTCCATCTCCAGACTCCAGGCATTTTCACTGGCTGTGTCCTATGTGGGGAATGCTCTCCTTCTCTCTCTCTCTGCCTCCCAGTTTCTCTGGTTTCCTTCTAGTCCCAGCTAAAAGCCCATCTTGTGCAGGAAGCCTTTCCCAGTCCTTCTTAATGGGAGTTATCCCCCTCCTGATTATTTCCAGTCTAGCCTGTCTAGATCTTGTCTGTACACCGTTGTTTGGGTGTTGTCTCTCCCATTAGATTATGGGCTCCTCGAGGGCAGGGACTCTTGTTTTGTTTTGGTTTTCCTTTCTTGGTATCTCCAGCACCCAAGCACATAGTACCTGCCTTGTAAATGTTCTTTGACTGACTGACGGATGATCAAAGCTGACTCTGAAGCCCCTTGTCGCTTTGAGACTGTGGAAACTAATGCTTGGAAGAGTAAGGGTTAGTAAACCACAGGATGAGAATGTGTGGTCAGGAGTAATCCGGATTGATGGAGGTTGTGCTCCCCCTCCCCCATCCCCTGGGGATTGTGGTTTTCTTGCTACATCACCATCTTGTTTTGTTTTGGATTGGTTTGGTTTGTTTTGGTTTTCTTTCTCAACCCATTAGAGCTTCCCTGGCTGTCACCTTGGAGTTGCACTGATTGCTAAAATGCCAAAGCCCCTTGAGGAGTGTTCAGCCTCTCTGTGCCACCTGCCCAGCCCTCCAGAGGTCCTGGAATCCCTCCTGCAAAGTTCTCTGTTGTTCAAATGCTGTGAGATTTCCCAATCTATGAGCTTCCTTGTTATACATCACGTAGAATGGGTCCTCAGTAAATGCTGGACAGGAAACACTCTTTCTGTGGATTAACTTGACAGCTCTTGTATATAAAACCAGACCAAATCATTGTTAGTAGTCACGCACTTTGCTTGGGTTTCGTTCCTTTCCAAGCTGTTGCATTTCTGTTAGTTAACCTAATAAACAAACTTGTAATAACAGTAAATGAATGTTCTCTTAAGTTTTTGCTTCCAAACTACCTTCCTACCTCACTCAGGCTCTTGTTCTCCATTTGAAACACTCATTTGCTGCATTCTTTTTCTGTGAAATCACATCTTTCCATGATTCACCAATTAAGTAATTAAGAAAGAATTCAGTTTCTCATTTAATTTCATCTAAATGGGCTTTTCTTTTTTTGCCACATTAGCCCAGCTTATCTTGGTGGACTAGAGTGAGGATACCAAGAAAGAGCAGTTCTAAAGAAAATTATTTCAAAGAGGTGATAGGTAGGGAGCAATTACAAGCCGGAGTCTGTGGAGATAAATCTAAGTAAAAAAGAAAGCTCGTCCCTCTCCTCAAGAAGCTTACATTCTAATGGTGAAGACAGCACATCGAAGGAAGGGCAGAAGGATGGGAAGAGGTAGATTCCAGAAGGAGTCAGCGGCACCTGCCAATCACTCACTGGCTTAATTTTTTGAGACTCATTAGAGTCTCCTAGAATGTGAATTCTTTCCTCTGTTGAGGGAATATGGAAGAAAGGAGAATATTTGTCTAGCATCATAATATAAAAACAAATTATTGACATTTTAATCAATATCAAAAATGTATTTTGATATTGAATAATATAATAATCATAGCTAGCATTTCTATTAGACCTTTAAAGGTTTGGAGAGTGTTTGAAAATATCTAATTGTATCCTCACAACAGCGGATGGAGGGCCTGGCCTGCAATCAGAAAGACTCCTCTTTGAGAGACTAACTGTGTGATCCTGGGTGAGTCATTTGACCCTGTTGACCTCAGTCTTTCATCTGTAAATGAGCTAGAGAAGGAAATGGCAGATTATTCTAGTAATCTTTGCCAGGAAAACCCCAGATGGGGTCACAAAGCATGGGAAAGGACTGGAAAATGGCTGAATCGATCTTCACAACGGTCTTGGGAGAGCGGTCCCATTGTTATACACATTTTACAGATAGACAAACTGAGGTATGTGCCAGTTAAATGACATACTTAGGGTTGTGCAGGAAGTAAGTGTCTGAGGCCAAAGGCCAGATTTAAACTCAGGTCTTCCTGATTCCAAGTCTAATGCTCTGTTCACTGAACCACTTGGTCGATAGATGTAGATTTTGAAAGCCTACGGCGCTGTTATTGACAATATCTGCTGTTATTATCCAGCTTGTTACGAACGGTTTTCCAAGACTTGAAGGTGGTGCTCCCTCCCCTGGGAGTTCCTGTACCAATTCTATCCCAGACCCAGACCTTCCCCTCTCTGCCTCACAGCTGATCTAGGCTGACTCTTGACCTGAAGCATCCCCCAGCAAGGACTCACCTAGCATCTGCTAGACAACCCTTGTCTTAGACAACACATGACCTCAAGTGATGAAGGAACTCACTGCCAAGATGGCAAAATCCTTGCCAGGGGTCAGTGGCAGAGCCTGCCAGGCCCCTCCGCACTGGAGGGAGCTAAGCAAGTCCTCCTGAGAGGGAGCAGAACCTGCCTCTGTGGGCCTTCAACCATATATTCATATTCACTCATTCATTCATGTGCCATTTCCCTCCCAGAGTCTTTTCTTCTCTGGGTTCAACATCCCTATTGCCTTCAGCTCATGTGCCAAGTTTGTGACATTCTTGTGTCATCTTTGTCACTCTGCTTTGTACCTCCTCAAACCGGTCAATGTCTAGCTTGAAACATGACTGCAATCAATAAACATTTACTAAACGCCTACTGTATCCTTGCTAGGCCCAGGTTCTAGCACTCATATTCCAGTGAGGGTCTAACTAAGCGTAGAGTGTATGTGATTATAACTGTCTCCGTCTGAGCATTCAGCCCGGTGAGTACCAGAGGCCTCCACTATTGAGGATGGCCTTTATAAGAAAGAATCCTTAGCCTTTCCCCCTAAGCTGCTGTATCCCTTCCTACCCCTGGGCACTTCATATTTGTTTTAACTCAAGTGCAGAACTTTATGTTTCTCCACAGTACATTTCATGGTAGGATATTGGGCCCATTTTTCTTGTTTGTTGGAACCTTTGGGATTTCTGACTCACTCTCCTGGCCAGCGTGTGAGCTCTTCCTCCCATGTCAGGGGAAAATTGGATCGATGGTGCCACCGAGGCCTTCCTCCAATTTATTAATCTTCATCCATTTTTAAAGTCCTCTTTAGTTGTTGGAGGACAGGTTTTTGACCAACATACATTCTCCGATATTCATCTATATATGAATACCAGTATACGCAGACCTCATTAATTCAGGACTTGTAGCAGCTGGAATGGGGACTGAGATGAAAGTTATCTTTGCATTAGTGAAGACACAAAGTGTTTGCTAGACAAACTAAATGTAAGGATGGTGAAAGGGATTGTTTATGATGCTCTCTGGGCATCCATACAGGTACCTGCATTTGGGGGTCATTCTCAGCTGCTCATTAAAGATCCTCCGGGGTGTATCATGATGGTTTTTAGTGATATTTGGATGTGCAGGTAACATTCATTTGAACTGTAGGTGAAATTCAAAGTTTTGATTCTTCCCTGAGGCAGGTTGGTGACTATGCACCTATACCACACAGGGCACCATCCTAGGGGCTGAGGATATAAAGAGAAAAGTTGTTTCTAGAGCCCCTGAGAGCCTATGGGTTCCCCAAAAGCCGAAGTGTTCTCCTTCCCATACTTCTCTTCCTCATCAATGAACAGTGTCACAGATTGAGGCCATCACATGCAATACTCATAATCATCCAGTCAGTGTGCATTTATTAAGCACCTACAACATACAGTAAAGGCTGACATTACAATGAGAAAAAATAGCCTCTGTGTTCAAGCACTGAGAGAACCTCCTCTTTGTTAGCAGTGAAGTCAATGCTGCCATGTGGAATACTCCTAATCTATTAACCATACACATGTATTCAGATGCTTACTGTATTCTAGACACTGTGTCAGGGCGAGATGAGGAGGCATCCCAGGGCCTTTTTACCATTACAGAAACCAGTCCTATGGAGGGGGGGAAGAGAGAGAGAGAGAGAGAGAGAGAGAGAGAGAGAGAGAGAGAGAGAGAGAGAGAGAGAGAGAGAGAGAGAAGAAGAAGAAGAAGAAGAAGAAGAAGAAGAAGAAGAAGGAGGAGGAGGAGGAGGAGGAGGAGGAGGAGGAGGAGGAGGAGGAGGAGGAGGAGGGGGAGGAGGAGGAGGAGGCAGGGGAGGAGGAGGAGGAAGAGGAGGAAGAAGAGGAAGAGGAGAAGGAGGAGGCAGGGAGGGAGACAGTTAGTCAGTTCCAGGGCCATTTCTCTCATGACTCTGTTGAATAAGATGAAGAGAAGGCAGATAATTGCAATATGATGATGAGCATCTGTGTAGTGCCTTTGCATCCATGATCTCATCTGAGCCCCTAATCACCTGATAAGGGCGGGGGGAGATACCATATGAGTTACTGTCCCCATTTTACAGATGAACAGATGGAGGATCAGTGATGGAGCACTTTCCCTAAGGCTACACAGCTAATCTTCGGGTTTGGGGTCCAGCATTCTCCTTGCTCCCCCCTACTGCTTTTCTTTTATCCCCAGAGAGTTGTGTGTTTCTTTTGGGAGAGGGTGGCAGCCTGAGCAGCATTGCTCGGGCAGCTCTAGCTCTCAGACATACAAATGAGAAGACTGTGTTGCTGCTGGAAAGACTCATTTCCTATCCTTGTACTGAGGTCATGTCTCTGCCCATTACAGGAAAAGGAAAACATTCATGATTTCCCATTTGAAAATGGGAAAAATGGAGGCCAAATTAAACATGCAGGCAGATGTTGAGAAAGACTGATTCCAGCGCCGTTGGTTCATCCTGGGAGCATCTGTTCTCATTGCATTCAGGAGGCAGGGTTGATGATTTGCTGAGAGACTTTTTCTCATTCCTTAGGACAATGCTGGAATGCCTTCATCCTGCATTGGAAAGACTTCTTACTTCCATCCAGAGGGACTGGGCAGGACATGGACCCTCCAGCTCATGCTCCTCTTGACCCCAAGATAGTTCCCTTTTTGGTATGAACCAGAGTGCACCATTCTGTGTCCATGCTCTGTGGACTTGCCATATAAGGCTTAGTCCTTCTTTCCTCTCCTGTTTAGGACCTTGTGGCATCGTAGGGGTTGAGGGGAGGTCCTGGATATGGAGTCAGACGACCTGCATTTAAATCCATCAATTGCTATTGACTTCCAGTGTGACCTTAACCAAGTTTGCCTCCCTCTCTGGCCTCAGTTTCCTTCTGTATAAAATGTCTGTTTCATTCAGCAAAGACTTACTCAGAAAGGACCTGAATAAGTCCGTGTGTGTTTTGGAGGAAGTGGCCTATACAGCGAGCAGAAAGCAGAGTTCACGTGCCCAAGTCTCCTTTGGGTTCAGAATTTGAAAACAAACCCCCCACAACCCTCCAGCTGGACTCCATTTTCCTTTGAAAATGATAAATCATAGAGAACTCTCTTGAGAAAAGATTTGATTCCCTGTGTCTTGGAAATATTTCTGATACACCGAATATTGTTTCATCCAATTCCACTGTAATGAAAACCTCCATGAAGCTAAGGGATGACCAAGGCCTCAATGGCGATGACACCAGTTTCAAGCAATCATCGGCATTACAAATTAAGCTACAGTAATGACAGGTTCCTGTAGCTTATTATAAAGGGATCTGACTGGCATCTGGCACATGGTCCTTTATGTTACACAGCGTCTTGTCTACATTATCTAATTTATTCCTTATAACAACTTCATGAGATAGATCCTTCTTATATCTATGTTGCCATTGGGCTCATTGAGGCCCGGAGGGGTAAGACATTTGTCTAGGCTCATGCAGCTGGAAATGAGATGCAGTCATGGGGGTCCCTTATCTTGGGACCACCAATTTGGAGCTGGGAAGGCTTTCAAAGCCAACTTGTGCATCTACTGAGGAGAAGCGGGAGGCCCAGAGAGATGGGCTTGCCAAGCATCTTGTGTTGGCTGGGGTTGTAAGTGAGCTTTCCTGATCTGGAATCTGGCAGACTTTGCACTCAGTCCCTGCTTTTCACCAAATCCTAATCTGTACTTACTGATACCTTTCCCTTGCTAGGCATCTCCATGGTCCCCTTAGCTCAGAGGTTTGTTTGCCATATTTGGTATCAGCTTGTCATTAGGAAGGGGTAAGGAGTTTCTTTAAAGCCTCCAACAATATTAAGAAGAAGCTTTTGTCTCCCTTGTCATTCAAATTAGCATTTCTTTAATGAACACTGAGCTCTCCAATGTTCAATATTTTTTCCCTGTTTCTACCATAAACCAATTCATATTCTCTCTGTAAATTGCAGTCCTGTTGATTGCAGTCAAACATTACCATTCCAGGGGGAGGGAACCATCCCATTGGGCTTCTTCATTCTTCTCCCTGTTGAGTTCTTCATGTTATCTTTCCAGCTGTCCCCTATGAACTGATACCACCACCAGCACCCTCCTCCCATATCCTGCATTCCTTTCAATTAATTCCTGGGAGGTGGAGAAGCTGAAGCTGCTGACACCATGCAAGCGTGAGCCGTCTGGCCAAGGCTGCATTTCAGCTCCAATGATCACCTTGACTATTTGAGCCCCAGTCATCCATCTGATTGAAATTCAGAGCCAGAGGACTTCATTAGGCCTTATCCTTTCCATTGGTGCATAAATGAGCAACATTCCATTTCACAACATTTTAATTATCTAACCAGGTAATTAGCCTGTGAAAAATATGCTGAAATTTGAAAACAAGCAATGATTCTGGAAAGTAATTAAAATTCTTCATTATTGTGTGAATTTTTAGGTTTCCTTTCTTATTAGTGTTATAAGCCTGTCTTGTAAGGAATCAGATGCCAGCTAAATGTCTGTTGTAAAGTCCATTACTGTTTTCCTGGCTTCCTTGGGTAGGGGGCTGGACAGAGCTTAAATCTGAGAAATGTCAAGACCTGCAGACCCCTTTCCCCTCCCCTGTTCAATCACCAGTGCCATTTGACAAACACCAATTAAACTCCTCCAATGGACCAGGTATTGGAAAAGATGCTCTGGCTGAAGACAAGACTGAACCAGTCCTTGCCATGAGAGAGATTTCATTCTTCTGGAAGGAGATTCCATTCTACTTTATAAGGAGAAGGAAATGGAAGGAAATTTGGAGAGGAAGACATTCACACTGAAGGGCATCAGGAAAGCCTCCCTAGAAGGTGATTCTCCACCATCCCGGACTGAGCCTAGGCTTTCATTGTGGTCCTAGATAAGGAGTTACAGCAAGCCCTGCATTGGGGGAAATGCCCCAAACGACCTGAGTCAAACTTACCTCAGCAGCTCGGTATCTTCTTCCTCGATGAAAACATAGTGGTCATAGAGAGTTCTGTTCCAGAGGTTGTTGTCCATCTGGTCACTTTAAAATGTGGATACTCCAATGGGCAGTTAGATGGTGCAATGGGTAGAGCGCTGGGCTTGGAATTGGGAGGATTCATCTTCATGAGTTTAAATCCAGCCTCAGACACTCACTAGGTTTGTGACCCTGGGCAAGTCACTTAACCCTGTTTACCTTGGTTGGGGTCACAAAGAGTCAGACAGAACTGAACAGCAGCAGCAGCAACTGTGATTGAAGTTGTCTCGTCTGTTTCCCCGTTGCTTAGCAAGATGCCTGGCACACAGAACTTAATAATAAGTACTTCAGAGTGCTTGGTAGCATAACTACGCTGCTAATCGTTCGATCGAAGGGTCGAGTAGTCACTAGTGTTCATGGACAGGTTGGTTCCACTTCTAGCTAAAACCTCCCCATGCACCTCGCAGGGGCAGCAGCCAACATTTGTCCAATATGGCAGTGTGCAGCACTTTGAAACATACTTTTCTAGTTCTTGACTTTTCCTTTGCTGTAGATACTGAACTTTTTTTTTTTTTTTCCAGCCTCCCTTTAATTACTAGGTTCTGAAACATTATCATATATGGACTCTGCAACTAATCTGCCAGTGCCGTCCGTGAGACACTAATTCAGACACACGAACTCCATGAGAGTTTCTTCCACCTTTTCTTCATCATTGGCACTGCCATCATCATCAATGATTAGATAAAATTCCCGAAATAATTAAATGATGATGATGATGGACTCCCCCACTCACAAGTCTCATGTCACATACGTGCGCCTTTTGGTTGCTGAGTCCTCCTTTTCCAAATCCTTCAGTTACATAAACCGCTTGTTTCCACATTGCCCTTTTTTTGCTCTTTTCCCCAAGATTCTTGGTGGCAAGACAGGAAGTGTGTGCTCTGGCTCCCGAACGTTTTCCTTTTTTGTGCACTTAGCATAGAATGCAAACAGCTGTTTGCTTTGTCAGATTCCTCTCTCCATGTGGATGGAGGACTCCAGGCTTTCATGCCTAAAATAAATTTGGGAGGACTTGTTCATTTCCCTGTCTTCTAGGTATAGCATACAGAAAAAAAGCCAGCCTCTCTGGAGAATTGCTAAGGCACAGATAGATCGCTTTGTAAAATTTAGTCTTTGCAGTGAAATGGAGATTTCCTGTTAGCAGGCAAAGCCTGCCTCCCTCCCAGGTTGAATAAGAGCAGGAATTGAAAAACAACGACAAAAACCCAGCTGGTCATATTTAGTTTCCTATAACATGGCAAACACTGGCTTATTTTTTTATTTATTTAACACTGTCTTAATAATCTTCCACTTGTTACATTTTGACGGATTGTGAGAAAATGGTGATATTTTTTCCTCTTATACTTTTGGGATTTAACCTGTGTATTTGACCTTTGTTCTTGAATACGATCTAGATGCAGACTTACCAACTCCCTAAATGAAGACAGCCACCTCAGTCTCATCACAAACACCCCCAGTTCTTTGGGGTCCTAGTAGGAAGTCTGTGTGATTCATAGAATCCTTGAACTCTGATGTTGGGAGGGTCCTTGAAGGCCATTTTATCTAATTTTCCACTTTTACAGGTGAGGAAACTGATGGGGTTGTAGCTTATGCCAGGTCCCTTGGCTCTGTTAGAGAAACATTTGAATGGACTTTCATGACCACACCACAGGATACAGGGCTTGGACCGCTGGTGGAAGGTGTTATGAATATACTGTACCCTTCTCCATACCTCCTCAGGAAGGTGAAAGAAATGCAAGTTCCCTGTTCTTACATTTCTCTGGAAGTTTCCATATTTGGGCACCCCTCATTTTTTTTGGAGAACAATACTGCCTTCCCATTTACCTCGTTTCATAACCTTAGAATCATCCTTGAATCTTCCCACCTCCATATCCAGTTAGTTACCAAGTTTCAACAATTCTACCTGCACAACATGTTACACCTATTCCCTTCTGTCTGCCCTAATCTAGGCACCTATCGCCTCTCACCTGGATTGTTACAGTGGCTTCCTATTCCTTCTTTCCACTTCAGATATTTCACCTTTCCCTAATGCACACATCTGACTATGTCATTGCCTTGCCCAGCAGAATCTACTGGCTCCATTCCATGACCAAAGATATGAATAATCCGTTCTCAAAAGAAAAATATAAGTTATCAAGATTCATAAGCAAAAATGATATAAATCCTGAATAATAAGATAAATGTAAATTAAAGTATTGCAAGTTCTACCCCACACCAACACACACATCAGATTGCCTGCTATGATGAAAAAGGATGAGGAAAATTGTTTGAGGTTGCAAATAGACAGACGCTAATGCACTGTTGTTGGAGCTGTGAATTGTCCAATCATTTTGGAAAGCAATTTGGAATTCTCCACCCAAAGTCATTAAACCATGCCCACCCTTAGTAATGGCACTCCTTGGCAAAGAGTTCAGAGACAGAGGAAAGGCTTCCTTTGTCAATAAAATCAAATAAAATTCTAGCAAAGTTTTTCATCATAGCAAAGACCTAACGACTCGGAAGATAGCCATCATTTCTGGAGCAGATGACCACATTATTGTATGTGGATACAATGGAATAGTCTTAATCTATAAGATATGATGAATGGTACACATTTAGAAGGACCCAGGAAAGACTCGGATCAACTGCAGCAGGCAAACTGAACAGAACAGGAGAATCATTTAGACGATGCACATCACATTGTAAAGGTAAACACCAGGGAAAGTCTTCAGAATCTGATCAATGAAATTACATTGTATTGACTTTTTTGTATTTTTTTTTAAATTGCTTATGCTGTTTTTCAAAACAGAATGTAAATTCCTTGAAGGCAAGGCCTTTTTCATTCTTCTGTTTATATCCCAACACTTAGTGTGTCACACAGTAGGCACTTAATAAATGCTTGGTGAGTGAATTATTCTCCTTGCTGGTTTGTTATTTTGTCATATACATTAGAAAAGCTTCAGGCTTCACATTAATTTTATTTATGTAAAAGCAATTCTTTGATTTCCCCCCTCTAAAGTAGTGAAAATAATTGAGAGAGCGGAAGGTCTTTCTGAGCCCCATACTAAAATTCCATTTTATCTCAAAGAGAATTTCCTAAACAATCTATTATCTGGACAGTAATGGTCCTTTATGGACAGAAATCAACCTCGACATATCGATCTGTCCTTCAATACTGAGATTTTATTAAAACTGAATTACTCTTGTTTCTATCAAGATACAGTTACAAACAATGCATCATGGAATAAAACTTGGAAAATCGTAAGCTTTCTTGGGCTCTCCTTTTGCCTGTTTTATTGATTTTTAAAAGAAGATTAATTTTTCAGCATTGTTGGTTGTTTGTTTTGTGCTCTGAATGTATAAATTACATTAAGAAATTGCAGGCAGGGTGCGGTTTGCATGCAGAATGCTGTAAATTGCCCCTGTCCCCAGTGAGCCATTGCTGGAGCCTCCTTGGCCCAGCTCTTTGGACCGCCGTGGGAATGCCTAGAGATTGCTGCATGGCATATTTCTATACCATAGAATAGGTAGAGGAGAATAACTAGAAGGAGTGAGAGCTAGGTGCAGATTTTCCCTTTTGGTTCATTTCTTATGTAAACGACTGCCTGTGTTAGCAGGAATTCTTTTCAAAATTTGACTCTTGCTTTTGTGGTTCTTTGATGATAGGAGACACTTGTTTTTGAGCCCTTTTTCAGTTGTGTCTGACTCTTCAAGACCCCATTTGGGGTGTTCTTGGAAGACATATTGGAGTGGTTTGTCATTTCACTCTCCAGCTCATTGTACAGATGAGGAAACTGAGGCAAACAGTTAAAGTGACTTTCCCAGGGTCACACAGCTACTAAGGGTCTGAAGCCTGATTTGAACTCAGGAAGATGAATCTTGCTGACTCCAGGCCCAGCATTCTAGCCACTGTGCTGCCTTGCCACCCACGAGACACTAGACCTGTCTGAATTCAACTTGGCCTTCCATGCCCCCATAATATAATGTAAGTATGATGCTGCTGTTCATTAGGGCTCATCATCTTACAGGTGGACATATCTACTTTGAGTGTCTTCTTAAAAAAACCTCATTTTGTTTCACAAACATCCAACATTCTGATAGTAAACAATGAAAAATGAACTGCTCTAGGCAGTCAACCTTCAGTTTACCCTGAATATTTCCTTGGATGAAGAAATGAATTAGGTATTGGTCCCCCTTTTGACGATGGTGAGCTGCTTCATAAGGAACTACTTGCATCTGACAGCAACTCCAGTGGATTCTGCCCTTTCCCCAGACTCAGGCTGTCCTACAGAATGACTCATGACCAGGCCCAGGTGTGACCCTGACAGTATCTCAAGATCCAGCTTCTCTCAGTGAAAGTGTGAAAAACCCAGCTAGAGAGATGATGGCTTCCTGTCAGGAGACAGTTATCAAAAACTGACTAGCTCTGTCCTCTGTGGCCCAGCAAAGTCAAGTAAGGCCTCAGAGCCTTGGTTTTCTCTTCTGCAAAATGGGGTCATGCAGCTTGCTGTGGCCTATCTCAAAAGACTGTCATGGGGTAAATATTTTGGAGCAAGTTCTTATTGTTGTTGCTGCCTTATGATATTTTCAAGAAATAAGTTCAGCAAACTAACAAACAGGGTTAAGTCACTTGCTCAGGGTCACACAGGCAGTAAGTTTCTGATGCTGGATTTGAACTCAGGGCTTCCTAACTTCAGTCCAGCACTCTATCCACCAGGATATCTAGCTGCCTGAAAGAAACTTTTTTTTTTTTTTTTTTAATGAGAAGACTTCAGTCCTGCCCTGGCATCTGTGTTTTCAAGTCATGAGGTCCTTCAGAACCACATCCCCAGGTCCTCAGAGAGAGGGAAGATGTGAACTTTAAAACTCTGGGAGAACTGGCAGACCCTAATGACCGAAGGTGCCTCAGTCTCCCAGCGTGTCCCTCCAAGGCTGCTTCTGTCCTTGGTACCCCTGCAGCGTGGGAACTCGTGGTACCCTCCCTTTTTAGGGATTCAGAGTGATCTTTCTTGTGGCTCATATTGAACAATGCTTTCTAAAGCTCCCGATTTTCCTGTCCTTCTGCACCTCCTGTGGGTATTCCAGTGGCTTGGAGTGGGGGGAGGGGGAAGGGGAGGGGCTGACTCGGACATTTCCTCCCGGAATGCCTCCTGGAGCCTGTAGCCTGTCTGCTCTATCCAGGGGGCTCCTGTCCCTGGCTTCCCATCCCTTCCCCCCAGGGAGGCTCCCGTTGGCTGTCTGCTCTATCCAGGGGGGGCTCCTATCCGGGGTTTCCCATCCCTTCGTCCCGGGGAGGCTCCCGTAGACTGCCTGCTCTATCCAGGGGGGGGCTCCTATCCGGGGTTTCCCATCACTTCGCCCCGGGGAGGCTCCCGTAGGCTGCCTGCTCTATCCAGGGTTTCCCATCACTTCGCCCCAGGGAGGCTCCCGTGGGCTGCCTGCTCCATCCAGGGGGGGCTCCTATCCCGGGTTTCCCATCACTTCGCCCCAGGCAGGCTCCCGTAGGCTGCCTGCTCCATCCAGGGGGGCTCCTTTCTGGGGCTTCCCATCCCTTCGCCCCAGGGAGGCTCCCGTGGGCTGTCTGCTCTATCCAGGGGGGGGCTCCTATCCGGGGTTTCCCATCACTTCGCCCCAGGGAGGCTCCCGTGGGCTGCCTGCTCCATCCAGGGGGGGCTCCTATCCCGGGTTTCCCATCACTTCGCCCCAGGCAGGCTCCCGTAGGCTGCCTGCTCCATCCAGGGGGGCTCCTTTCTGGGGCTTCCCATCCCTTCGCCCCAGGGAGGCTCCCGTGGGCTGCCTGCTCCATCCAGGGGGGGGGGGGGCTCCTTTCTGGGGCTTCCCATCACTTCGCCCCGGGGAGGCTCCCGTAGGCTGCCTGCTCCATCCAGGGGGGGCTCCTATCCGGGGCTTCCCATCACTTCGCCCCAGGCAGGCTCCCGTAGGCTGCCTGCTCCATCCAGGGGGGCTCCTTTCTGGGGCTTCCCATCCCTTCGCCCCAGGGAGGCTCCCGTGGGCTGCCTGCTCCATCCAGGGGGGGGGCTCCTTTCTGGGGCTTCCCATCACTTCGCCCCGGGGAGGCTCCCGTAGGCTGCCTGCTCCATCCAGGGGGGCTCCTATCCGGGGCTTCCCATCACTTCCCCCCAGGGAGGCTCCCGGGTGCTGGCCCCTGCCCCGCTATCCCCTAGCATCATGCGGACCCCTCCACATCCCTCGCCCTGTCCTTTTCCCTTTCCAACTGTCCCTTCTCTCCACGGCTGCCTGCTTCCCCCTGCCCAGTGCCTGCCGCTGCGCTCAGCGTCCGCGTGAGGCTCATTTTGTGTTCTTTAGGGTCTCTAGGGTTCCGTGTCTTGGGGCTCTCGAAACCGCGCCGGGGAGGTATTGGTATTGTAAAGATTGGCCTTTGTTTCTGGCACCCGCCGGGGGCCATTAAGGGAGTTTTGCAATTTCCCGAAGGCCATCCAGGCTTTCTCCTGCTCCTGTTTAATTCTGGCTGCGGCTCAGAGTCAGTCTGTACTGTCTGCTCGAGGTAGAGACGAGAGAGGCAGCCTGGCATAGGGGATAGAGAACCGGCCTCAGCCTCTGGGCGACCTAGGTTCAAGTCCGCCTCTGGCCCCTTCTGGCTGCGTCACCCTGGGCATCTCACTTAATCTCTCAGTGCCCCAGGCAACTCTCTTTGACGACAGATGCAGAAAAAGCCCGAATCTGCCTGTCTTTTCTCAGTCTTTTGTCCTTTCTGCCGCCTTCCACACTGCTCCCTGCCTTCCCCCTCTCTCCTGGGCCCCTTCTGCTCTCTGGGCTTTTTCAGGGCTGCTGTCTCCTATCTCCTACACGACTGACTGCCCCTTCTTACTCTCTATAACTGGATCTTCGTCCCTATGCTGTTCACTTGACTGGGACTGCCCCCCAAGCTCTGTCCTGGACCCTCTTCCTCCTTTATTCACTCTCCCTTGGGGACCCATGAGTTTAGTTGGCATCCCCTTGATAGACACGCCTTAGATCTACATAGCAGCCCCTGTCTCTTCCTGGGCTCCGGTCTCCCATTGCTAGCTGTTTCTAAAACGTTTCAAATTGAATGCCTCTTAATCAGTTCAGACTCAACCTGTACAAAACTAAAGTCATGATCTTTACTTTAAACCCACCCCTCTGCCAACCGTTCCTGTTTCTTTCCAAGGCACCGCACCCCTGGGCTTGCCAGACTCCTCGGTTACTAACTGCTGTTAGCACTGTGCCTGGGGTATGGAAAGAGCTTGACGAATGCTTGTGTCCTTCCTGTGGCTTCCTCAGTTGCTTCCTCTCCCTTATTTCACAAATCTGTTGCTCTCCAACATCTGTTCTATGCAAGCCGATGTCCCCACTCCCAATGCTGCCACCTTAGTTCAGAATCTCATCACCCCTTACCTGGCCTGCTACTCTGGCCTGCTAATTAATCTCCCTGCCTCCTGTCCATCCTTAAGTCAGCTGCCAAAGTCACTTCCTTGGCTACAGATCAGACCCAGACATTCCCCTGCTCACAAAATTCTAGTGACTCCCTGTTGCCGGGAGCCCAACATGTCATTTCCTCTGCTTGACTTTTCAAGCCCAATTCATCTTGCCCCCAACGCATTTTTCAGACTTAGTGGACATTGTGCTCCCCACCGTCTTCTTTGTTTTTCTCATTCTGGCATTTTATCCCTTCCTAATATGTGGACTCCAACTCTCATCTCTAAGCCTTTGTATTAACCATTTCCCATGCCTGGAAAGCATGCCTTCTTCATCCCTTCTTCATAGCTGCCTTCATTTTAATGCCTTGCATAAGCACATTCTTCTTCACAAGGCCCTCTTCATCTTTTGTGTTTATTCAGCAAATATTTATATGCTGTGTATATTTATTTACATATATGCTGCTTCCAGCCTTCCTTAGTAGAAGATAAAATCCTTGATAGGAGAGATTCTTTCATTTTTGTATGTGTCTCCAGTGCCAGGCATAGTGCTTGGAGACCAATAGGTTCTTACTAAACTCTTGAGAGATGATTGGCAGAGGAAGTTTTTTCCACCAGCTCTCCATGCCATTGAAATCACAGGTTTGATCCGTGTGTGTGTGTGTGTGTGTGTGTGTGTGTGTGTGTATCTGGGCATGTGTGAGTGCACGAGTGTATACGTACATGTGTGTGCATGGGTGTGTGCATGTGCATGGGTCTGCTGGGTAAAGAGAGAAATGGGGCAGGTAACTATAGTGAAGAATTGCAGATGACATGCCCCAATTCCTTTTAGAGCCATTTTAAAGAATTTAATATGGATTCAGAAAGTATTGGAAACTGGCTTTCTGTTAGTTAATGAATTTCTTGATAGATTGACTAATTCCACAAAACCAGTGGGAAAGCCTGAGTTGGGTTTCCCCATCCCCCACACCAGCTGCAGTTCCCTGGTGCCCAGGAAGGCTGCCTCATCTGAAACTGTTTTGTCATGTCTAGTCTGACCTCTCCTCCAGGCCTCCTTCCTTGCCATGGAGGCAGCATCAGTTCATATAAGTCTTTCCAGGTTATTATGAAGTTCACCTGCTCCTCATTTCTTATAGCACAATAGTATTCCTGGGCTTATTCTCTTCTTCTCCCCTCCCCCTGTCCTTGTCCCCTCACTCCCCAACCTGTTTTTACTCCACTTGGCCCTCTCCCCTCTGTCTTTGAGGCTAATATTTTTCTTTTTTTTTTCTTTCTTTTAAATTTATTCATTTATTTTTAGTTTACAACATTCAGTTCCTCAAGTTTTTGAGTTTCAGATTTTCTCTCCCTCTCTCTCCTCCCTCCTCCCCACCCAAGATGGCATGCAATCTGATACAGGTTCTACATATGCCTTTGCACTGAACATATTTTCACAATAGTCAGCTTGTAAAGAAGAATTATAATTAATGAACCACGAGAAAGAAGAAACAAAACTGAAACAAACAAAAAAAAAAAAAGAAAGAGAGTAAATAGTCTGCTTCCATCTGCATTCAGACTCCGTCATTCTTTCTCTGCATGTGAATCACTTTTTCCATCATGAGTCTTTTGGAGCTGTCTTAGAACCTTGCATTGATGAGAAGAGCCAAGTCTATCAAAGTTAGTCATCACAGATACCATGTGTCTGTAATCATGTATGATGTTCTCCTGGTTCTGCTGCCCTCACTCAGCATCAGTTCATCTAAGTCTTTCCAGGTTATTATGAAGTTCTCCTGCTCCTCATTTCTTATAGCTCAATAGTATTCCATTATACCACAATTTGTTTACCCATTCCCCAGTTGATGGCCATCCCTTTGATTTCCAGTTCTTTGTCACAACAAAAAGAGCTGCTATAAATATTTTTGTACATATGGGTCCTTTTTCCACTTGTGTGATCTCTTTGGAATACAGCCCTAGAAGTGGCATTGCTGGGTCAAAGGGTATGCACATTTTTATAGCCCTGTGGGCAAAGTTCCAAATTGCTCTTCAGAATGGTTGGATCAGTTCACAACTCTACCAACAATGCATTAGTGTTCCAATTTTCCTACATCTTCTCCAGCATTTATAATTTTTCTGTTTTGTCATGTTAAGAGGCTAACATTTTTCAAAGTAGATCCGTGTGGTAGTAAAGCCCCGGCAGCTGCTAGGGGAGACCTCTGGGCCACTTCAAGCACTGCATTTGATGTTATGTTTTGCTTTTTTTCTGACCTCTCTGGACTTTCCTCCAATTGTCTACTGCCTTCCTCCTTGCTTCTGGCCTTTCTGCCTCCGTAACCTCCTTCTCTCATTGGGGGGGTTCCTCCTGGAGCCTCCATTTTGAGGAAGGATTCTACCCATCCACCCTTCCTTCTCCTCCTCCTCCCAGCTCTGATTCTGATTCCTTGGCCTGTCCCTCCAGCTTGCCTCCCCATTGATGTCTTATCCCTCCCACCTTGCATTTATAAGCTTTTTAAAGCTTTTTTGGTCTCTTTTTGCCTCTCCATTGCTCAGCATGGTGCCTGGTACATACTAATAAGCTTTAACAAATGCGTGTTGGCTCTCGGTGACTTGGATGTCCCTTCTGGTTCCAAATCATGACTGTGAACAGGAGGGCCCACCCTTAGGAGGGGGTTCCAGGGTGGCCTCAGCTTAGAGATGGCTCTAGGAAAGAGCTGGGAAGCACTGGAACATTTGAGAGTGAGCAAAGAACGTGTTGCACTAGTTTGGGAGCAGCCTGTGCATGGAAGTGGCTCCTATGTGGTTACAAATGACCCGGTGGTCCTCCGAGCTCTGGAGAGGGGCCCTCTCACATCCGTTTGCAGAGCTCATTAGAAACTAGACTGATCTCAGTTCATTTTGTCCTGCCCGCCAGCTGGAGCAGAGGGAGTCATTGGCCCAGCCCTGTGAATGCGAATCACCACAAGCCAGGGACTGCCTGAATGAGGATCATTCAGCTCCAGAGTTCATTGTTTCTTGGGCTTTTGGAATCAGAAGAGAAAAATAAGGGAGTAATTTATTTCGGGCCTCCTTTTCCATTATGTCTTAATACTGCTGATGGACTTTTTATCAACCTGGAGGGGAATATTGGGGACATTCATAACTGTGGTCATTACTGCTCTGCTGAGATGGGAAATGGATTACAGAGATTCAATGACTCTCCTGAAATCACAGAACAAACATTGTCTGGCCAAAGAGAATGCTGAAGTTCCTGCGTGTGTCTGATGTTGTGGTCTGTGCTAACCTCATGCCAAGACAAATCCCATCCTATGGTGCTTTGTAGACTCTGCGAGCTGGAAGGGCCCCCAGAGGCTGTTGGGTCTGTACGCTGACTCCCCAGCAGCCCCTTCTGCCGCAGGCTGGACCAGAGCTCTTCCAGGCTTCCCTGGTCCTTTCTGATCCCTGGCTCCTCCGGCCTCTGCTCCTTTCCAAGGCTGCCATCCCCTTCTGCTTGGGGACAGCTCTCTCTCACAGGGAGGAAGAAATTTGGGGCATCAAGCCCTAACTTGACTCTTTGCAGCTTCTACCCATTGCTTATGGCTCTCTGTTCTGGGGCCCTTCAGATACCTGACAAGACCTTTCATGCCTCCCTCCCCCAAGCCTTTTCAAGGCCAAAGTCCTTTTAGAGGCTCCTCTAAAAGAGGCTCCTCTCTGACCCAGAGAACTGTCCCTATCCTGATGAATCTCCCCACCCTCTCTTCTGCTGAGCAATGTCTTTGCAAAAAGTCAGTCTAAAACTGAACACAAATCTCCCAACATGGTTGAATCAGGGCCTAGTACAATGTCACCATCTCCTACTGCAACCTAATATGGCCTTCTGTTTCTTGACTGCTCTCTCATGTATCACATCATAATTCATGTGGAAGCATATTGAGCTTGTAGTCCACTGAAGCGCCCAGATCAGAGAGTTAGGGGGCCTAGTGCAGAGAGCTCCAGCCTTGGAGCTGGCACGCCTTTCTAGCAATATCTGTAGCTTCAAGCCTCCCCTCTCCACATTCATAAGAGTCCCTCTTACTCAGGCCTGTATTATCATTGTCCCTGACCCATCCATCCTCCACTCATCTACCTCTAACGTTAACGGGAATAAGATCTTCCCGGCCCATCAATAGGCCTCATGTGGAGCCCATTAAGGGAAGCTTGCTTGCTTGGAGGAAGGCTTACACACCTTTTGTTAATTTCTATTTAGGCCCTGAGCCTAAAGAGTATATATTGTGAGAGGTGAGCTGTTGCTTTGGGGGGCTCACTTATGAGACAGATGTTGTGATTCTTGGGTCAAGGCTCTGAGTGGCCGTATGTTCAGAGCTCCCCTGCCTGCTCAGAGGTGAAAGTTCTCTTCATTCGCTGGTGCATGTAAAGCTTCGACTCAGGCAGTAGAGCCCTGTCTGTTGGTCTTTATTTCTCTGCTCACTGTTATTCTCTATTTGTATATTATGTAATTAAAAAAGATTGTTGACCCCTGAAACAGCTATCTTTCCTTAGTAAAGTAGATAAAAGAACCTGCACTAGCAGCCATCCTGAGTGTGCCAGTGTGCTTGCCTTTATACTACCCAAGTCTTCTTCCTTAGGCCCTGCCTGCTGCGCCTCAAAAACCTTCTAGATATCCCTGTTTCCTGGAAGCCAGATGTGTCTTTAAGAGCACCTAGGAGAATCCTCCAGGATACTGCATAGGTAATCCTGAAGAAACTGGCCAGCTCCATCCTGAAGATGGATGCCATGAGGATTTTAACCAGCTAAAGGAACCCAGTGAATGGGCCTGTATTAAGGAAGACCTCAGTTTAGATGCAGCTTCAGATACCTAGCTGTGTGATCTTGGGTAATCTCTTAACTTGTTTGCCTCAGTTTCCTCAAATGTAAAATGAACATAATTGTAACACCTGCCTTCCCCCCCAATATCAATTAAGTTGGGTGTCTTTGATTCAGTCTTCCTTAGGTGCTAAGCCTATGTGGGCGTGAACCCTCAGGGTCCTAAGGGGAGTTGCTAAGACCAGAGCCAATAGTAGGAGCCTAAATTCTGGTCGCTCAGATGATGGCTAAAGAGTGTATAAATAGAGAGAGCAGAGCTATTTGTGGGAGCTCTCACTCTTGGCTGTGTGCTGATGTGGAGACTCTGGGCAGCTGTAGTTAAGAGCCCTCCAGCTTGTAAACCCAGACGTTTGGTCTTTGTTAAACCCTGGTAACTATGCATTGAGATTTGAATCAGACAAGGTCTGTCTGTTGATGTTTGTAATTTGTAATTTTTCTGAAGTCCAAGGTGCTGGCTTTTTCCCCTGAACTAAGTGAATGATATTTATATGTTGGATTGAAATAAGATTGTTAACCCCCTTAAAGCTGCTTTCCTTAGTAAAGCAGATCAAAAGGACCTGTGTTGGCAGCTTTCTGTGTGCTGGTTGTTGGTGGGTCTTACACCCCTTCAGCAGCCGCTAGCAGATTGTTGCAACACCCTCCTCCAGCTTCTTGTCTCCATTATCTCCTATAAAGTCAAATAGAAAGACGGCCAACTGAGGTCTCATTCTGTGGAGTCCCATCACCATCCCCACCTCCCAAAGCTGTTGTGAGCTAGCTCAGCAAGGGAAGATTTTCTAAACCTGAATGTATGTCAATAAGGTGAATTTTAGCATAAGTAAGGTGGATTTTAGTGTGTATAAGGTAGATTTTGGTTATTATTTTTTAGGCTTCAGTTTCCCAGGATCTGTAGCCATAATAATCTCTGTTTCCCAGGTATTACATATGAGTTCCCAGGTTCATGGTTCAAAACATCTCCACCAGGCTTGCCCAGCATTATATAAGGATAAATAACATAAACATGTGTGCTGAAACTGTAAACATCCACTGTGACTGTGCAGTAAGATATAGGGATGAGGTGATGTAAACTTGTGAGGCTATTGCCGGCAATATGCCTTCTTTGTCTGATGTCCCTTAAAACAGGTGGGCATTAGTTAGAGAGTTGGGAAACTTTTATGGTTGAATTACAAGCTGGAATGCTGTGTGCCTTGACTGGCCCCCGTCAAGGCTTGGGAGGGGGGAGTCTATTTGCCTCAACCGGCCCCCATTGAGGCTTGAGGGGATTTAGAGGATGACCAAGTTGTGCCTGTCTCTGTTGACCCCATCGATACATAGGGGTAGTTGTCCTCTCTTCTTACCAGCCCCTTCGAGAGGGTGATTATGGAATGCTGTAGGAGGTTGTGGTGCTTCCATTATCGGAAATACTGTGTTAGAGAAGACTAGATTAGAACAAAGTTTAGTATTAACCCCTTTGAAGCTGTTTTCTTGTCTGACCAGATCAAGAGTGAACCTGTTTGAGGCTGGAGTCCAAACCTCCAGTGCCTCCTGTGTGTTATCTGTCTAACAGTGTGTTATAGAAATGCAAGCTCTTATTGCTGTTACCATTTTCATTATTAGCAATACACTATTTGAATTTTCCTATGACTTTGGCCGGATCTCTCCTTTTCCCATGTTGCATTTTGCCTTTTGTAGTTCTTCATAGATATTAGAGATTAAGAAAGAGAACAGACCAGAAGTGAAAGGAGGAGCCTTAGGAGATCATGGGTGGCTCCTCATTGGATGTCTTCAGGCAGAGGCTAGACCACCACTTGTCCAGTTTGTTGTAGAGGGAATTCTCTTCCATATAGATAGAGAGGGAGGGAGGAGGAGTAGGAGGAAGAGGGAGAGGGAGAGGGAGAGGAAGAGAGAGGGGGAGAGATGGAGCATGTATTAAGAGTTTATTATTTGCCATGTTGGAAGCAAAAGCAAAGACAGCCTCTGCCTTCTAGGGCTTCCATTTTAATTGGTTCAGACAATACATAAAGCAGTGCTCACCAAAGGGTGTGGGTGGATAATCTCTGTGAAGATGACATGGCAGGTTGCAGGGAGGTCTTGCCCTTGAAAGGATAAGTCCAAAGCATAGGAGCCAGAGGTGGCGTCCCAAGCTTCCCATAAGATGGAGATGGTTGGTGAAGAGGGCCTTGGCAAGGTTACTCCAGCAAGGGCTTCGTAACCCTTTCAGTTATGGTTGGGACTAATGCCTTTGAGGCCCCTTCCAGGTCTGAGATTTTAGCAAAGATTCTTTATTATGTGAATTTTCATCTCTATTAAATTGTAACAATTCTAAAAGTGGAAGCCCTGGATTGTTTGATTTTTGCATCCCAATGGAGGCCACTGCGCCTTCCTCTTAGCAGATGTGTTGGATTTTGAGGAATTTTCCCACACTCCCTGATTTCTCCCCACTTGCTTCTCTGAACCCTGACAGCACTCGCCATCACCAGAGCAGCTTAGCACCTGGCTGCTTGGGCCGTTCACCTGCACTGGGTAATGACGTTTGTTACAGTCATTTGAAATCCAGGTGCAGCAGGTGTACGAATCCGGGCACGGTGGCTTTTATTCCCTCACACACCACTTTTATAAATCCACAAACTTTTGCACAACTTCTCCCCTTTGGCTACCCTAGGCTTGGTGTTTGCAAATGCAGGACACACTGGACATTTGTGCCATGGAGACAATATCAGCGACAGTCACTTAAGGAAAAGCCCCAGGAGCCAGCTCTTTCTCCTCATGTGAACAGCAGACTTGAGTTCTAATGAGGTTTGGATACCTAGGTTTCTTTTTGTTTTGGTCCCGTCAGTCATTGTCAAATGAGATTCTCCTTGTAATAACTTAAGTGTTTGCTAAAAAGAAAGCATAACCTGAGGAGCAGAGGGAGTGCACCCATTTGAAATGGAAATGTTTCTCTGCAATTCATCACCAAACCGGAATCCACATTTTTACCTGAAAAACATGTGTAATTTTCTTGGACACAGGTCTCCAAATTTATTCTCACTTAAGAGAGGCAGCATGCCAACTGTTGGGACCAGTCCAGGGCCATGAATGGGGCTCTCATTTTGAATTACATTCAATCAATCGACAGGAGCAGTTAATGTCTTTCTGGACTTGCCCTGTACCATTTTAGGAAGGTTACCATCGATTCCACCTTGGCCATAGTTACATACATTATCGCCTGTATCATTATTCAGAAGGATAATGTATGGAAAGGGGGGAAAAAAGTCCATTTCCTAATGGGTTGCCTCAAATCAACTTCTAAAAGAGCTGAACTAAGCAAACTTGACTTGGTGGGGGGTGGGGGGGTGAGAGAGACAAACAGAGAAGGGGGAGGAAGGAAGAGGCGGGGAGAGAGAGACAGAGACAGATGTGGGGGGGGAGAGAGAAAGAGAGAGACAGAGAGAGAGAGACAGAGAGAGAGACAGAGAGAGAGAAATCAGTGCAAGTAAGCCCTGGGATGGAGAAGGATCTGTGGGAAATGTGGCAAAGCACAAAGAAATGAATGAATGAACAAATAGATAAAACGTTTATTTATTTATTCTTTCTTATGCGTTTTATTAGATTGCATTGATCCCTTTTGTTTCCATTTCACCTAAATTTCCCTTTGTATCCTTTGGTTTCCGGATCCCAAAGAGCCATCCCTTAGAATAACTTATTTTTAAAAAATAAAAAGTAGAGAACAGTCAGCAAAGCCAATCAATACATTGGGAAAATTGATTTGCATAATTCACCATCCATGAGGAGTAGAATGACCTAAACCATTTTTTACAAACAGCATTTCCAAGCTAGTTTCTCTACAAGCCAGCTGTGGGCATGGTGGACAGAGTGTTTACTCGGGAGTGAGAAAGACTTGAGTTCAAATCCAAACTCCTGCACCAAATGCTTACTAGATGTGGGATCCTGGGCACATCACCTAACCTTTCCTCATCTGTACAGTGAGGTTGCTAAGATCCCCCACCTGCCATCACAGACATTCTGACACAGTATTTGTGAAGCTGCTTTGCAATCCTCAGAGCTTTGTGTAAATGCCACCATTGTAATCCAGTACTTAGCATAGTACTGGTGCATAGTAGGTGCTTAATGAATGCTTGTTAAATAACTGATGAACCGCCACTGACAATTTATATTTCTTCCTGTGCACATTTTCTGTGTTTCCTTTGTCCATCACTGTATTTGACACAGCAATCTCTTGGCAATTCTAGAAGAAATGCAGTTAAACACACATGCCTGGTCTTGGTCCTAAATTTTGCCCCTCTTGGAGATAATCGTTTCCTCAATTTCCCTCATCTGTAAAATTAAGGTGTAGAGCTAGGTGATCTGAAAGATTCCTTCTCTGTAAATTTTCTAGGTGAAATATTCCACGATTTCATGACAGTTACTGAAGTAAAAGAGATTATTTGCATTTACCTGCAAGGATCATTTGTCAAAATGTTAAGGAATACGGGACATAGAGGCTTCAGGTCAGGATCCTTTTAGCTTAACTTGAGCTCTCCATGTTTTTTACCTATCTCCAAGGTTCGTGTTTAGCTGCAGACATCGCAGTTGGTGCATTCTGGAGCCTCAGCAATAATCCTTCTTCAGTCACTTCCATTTCAGCTCCATTTGTGTGAGGGCCTCATCTCATGATTATTGCTATTTTCCATTTACATAAGGGTTCCTTCGAGGAATGATAGGGCAGCGTAGATGCATGTTGTATGGAGACAAAGTATCTAGACCAGTGTCTGATTTTAAATACTTTACTGGCATAAGAATATTCCCTATTATTAAGACATAAGTCACTGATGTATTGAAATTGGCTATTTATTAAAGGAAAGTTAGAGAAAAACTGGCAGTTCAAAAGTGAATCTGAGAGGAAACAATTCGGAATAATTCGCACTTAAGTTGGGCTCCATTGACAAATACTGGAAACACCCAACACATCCGTGTTCATTTTTGGTGAAACCCTACCCGTGATGTAGGAAATCATTTACTCTTCGGTCAGGTAAGGAGCACAAAGCCAAAGCTGGAGTCCAAGTTTCCAGAATTAAAATATTCAGGTGTTTTCCGTGGTGAGAACTCTCATTGAGTCTTGTCTGATTGGCGTCCTCACTGTCCCTACCTCGAGCTGGAACTTTGCTTTCTGTCTAGGTCCTCACTTTTTCTTCTTGTTTCATTTACCTTTCTTCCTGATCTGCTCAGGCAGCCAGATATCCATTTTCTCCCACTTTACATTCTGATGAGCGCAGATCTCAGTTATCAGTCTTTTTCTTATGGAGAATTGGAACATTCCTCATTTTTGAGGTAGCAGTGAAGGTTATTAGATTGGCCTAAAGAGGATAAATGTAGATTTTTTGAAATAAAAGGCATCTATTTTTTAGCTCACTGCTGAGAACAGAGATGTGATACATACCCTGTCTTCTAGCTCTTCTGGATGGCAAGTCTTTAAAAAAGTGAAAAATGAGTTCAATTCTATTTTTGGCTTATTTGGTAGCAACAGCAATGACCATAATAATAAAAATAATAACTCAGATGTCCATAGCACATTGTGGTTTGTATGGGCAATTTGTTCCTAAGAACCCTATGAGGGGTAGGCGCATGTTTTCACCTTCATTTTACAGATAAGGTATCTGATTCCCCAAGAGGAGAAACATCAGTGATCACTCATTAAATGTCAGAACTGGAGCCTAAACCTTGAGGTTTTTGACTCTTAAGTCATGGAGGCCTTTTCCCTGGCACCATCTTCTCTTGCTTTCAGTATGTTTCCAAAGTGGGCTCTCTGGCTTGAGCACACACTCCTGTTCTGTGGCATGTGGTCTGTATGTCTGATTGACTGAAAAAAGAGCCAAAGAGGGGAGGGGTCGGGGGGGGGGGGGTGGCACAGGAAGCAAACAATTGAGTCAGGCTTATCAGCCTGAGTCGCTGTCCCATTCAGGACTGGAGCTGAGTCTCTCTGGTCTTCTGTTCCTCGAGAGCAGAAGGAGGATTGGAGGCATAAAAATAAATAAGATGCAGTCTTAAACTTTCATAGTATAATGAAAGAATGCTGGGTTTGAAGCCAAAGGATCCATTGCTGAATCTTGGTTCTGTGAACTTAGCAGGGTGCCGGGCACATTTTGGGTACCTCTTCAATGCTAGCTGACTGCCTGATTCTCTTCTTATCATGTGTTCAGGAGGCATTGTATCTGCCCTTCCCAGTGTTCTGCAAGTAGTAGGTGCATAATCCATATTTGTGGAGTGACTGAAAGGAAGACTGAATGTGCAATAGGTGCTTAATACATTTTTCTTGAATTTTACCTCATTTGTATCTTTCGAAGTATCCCAAGTCTTGCAAAGCCAAAATGTGTAAGTTAAGAATGCTTGGGAGCCTAACTTGCATTATCAAGGAGCCACTCCTTGAATAAGAATCGGGGGAGGGGGAATTCTGATTGTGTTAACGTTTTTCCTTGTAATCTTGCCTCAAAGGCCTTTCCCCTCCTAGGACTGGAGGAGTCTGTGAAATGGAAGCTGATACACTTAGCACATTAGAGCCCACTGAAGGAGCTGATAGCTTCTGCCTGATTTTCTTTGGATGTTGATTTGTTTGTAAGTTTCAACTTCATCTCACCTTGTTCTCTGGGTTGTTTCCTTCCCAGGGCAACTTTGTGGCAAGCATGACAGCGATTCTAAGACAAATGGAAGATTATCACTACGCCCACCTGATCAAGACTTTTGGAAAGATGAGGACTGATGTGGTGGTGAGTTCACTGCGGACCCTCAGCCCCTACCAGATGGGCTGGCGGAGTGACGGTATATGTGCCTTAGCATCTCAAGTCACAGCCTTAGCCTTTGTAACTGTTTGAAATGGGAAAAATATAGTGAATGTGTACTCACAAAATTGGAAGGGAATAGGGCAGCAGACCTAAAACCAGAAATAGTTCCCAAGTCCATTGAAATACAGATTCAGGGTATTGAAAAATGTTGCTAATATCTAGGGTCAAAGGGAATCCCCACTGTGGTCACAGCTCTGGATGGTGACATTTGGAACAGCTCACTTGGGAGCTATCAACCTTCACCTTTGCTCATCCATGGCCTGCTGTCCCATGGTCTACAGTGTACAGTCCAGAAAAGTAATCTTGCAGGAGAATTCGAGTGGTAAGAAAAAGAATCCACCTTAATTTATTGTGCCCCTACTGTGTACCAGAGCCAAAGTGTCCCGAGACAACATAAAACCAAGCAAACAGTCCCCAGCCCTCAAGGAGCTGCCACTTTTGGCCAGCATAGTAAAAATATCCATTTGAATGTGACTATGTCCCAGAATTTGCCACACACAAAACAACTAAAGCACTCTGAGCTGAGCTGAAGAGGGCTTACTTTCCCCTTCATAGCCCCTTCTCAGATGTTCCTGAACCCCAGTTCTTGCTTAGATATCCTAGTCCATCAAGTACCTGCTTATTCAGAACCCTCTCTGGAGTCTTCTGGGAGGAAAGTCAATGAGTGAGAGGGCTGAGTTTCAAAGTGATTCCTTTTCAGCTGCAGGGAAAGTAAAACAGAAGAAGGGTTTGGTGCAAACAAATCAAACAATTAATTAAAGTAGGTGTTAACTATCAGCATGCTTGCCATTGATTTGTGCTTTCTGTACCTTAGAATTTGGGAGAAGCTAGGAGGGATAATCAAAAGTAGCTAGTGATTAGTTTGTGAGTAGAATTTCCCCTTGTAAGAAGGAGCCCAAGTGTGTTTTCAGTTTTAAATGGCCCTGCATTATTAATTAGCTCCAAAGACTGAAGCTCATCTCCATTTCTTTCTGTTGTTCTTTAGTTGTTCTCACTACAACTATGACACAACTTAATTAGGGACCCTACAAGAGAGGGGGATTTATCACTACTTTCCTAATGACCTGGAAATTGCATCACTATACAGCAAGTGCCTTTTGCAAATTACCCACCCAACATGTTGGCCTCAGTCCCTTCAATTAGGTGCTGACCTCAACCTGAATAAGTTAGACTTCAGATCCTGCCATCTGGGGACTCTGGTCACAATGGGAGAGAGTGTTGGGGGAATATTTCAGTTAAATTTCTCTGCTGTGGAACCAACTTTGTTGAGGAGTCAGAAAGTACTTTCTTTTTCATCAAGTGACAGAGTCTCAGAGGTGGAAGGGAGCTCAGAAATCCTCTGGTTGAACCTTTGCCTGAGTGAGAGTCCCATATACACCATCCCATCTATTGGACATCCTACTTTTCCTTAAAGATCTCTCATTTTCAAGGTGGAACCCACTACCTCCGTGATGACAACCTACTCCACTTTCTGATAACTCCCACTGTCAGCAACATTTCAGTTATAGTGAACCTCTATTTTGTTCCTGTGATGTTCTACCTGATTCTCCTAGTTCTTGTCTTTGGAGCCAAGAAGAACACAGATGAGTAATGCAAGGCATTATCATTCTCATCATTGTCGTGATCTTTATCATTAGGGTCATACAGAAAGTGTCTAACACAGGTTTATGTGTCCAGTTTCCCTAAATTTAAGTCCAGCACTTCATCCATAAGGCCATCTAGCTGCTTCTGTTTTATTTTTTACATCATTTTCCTTTAATTTTTAAAAAAAGTGATTGGCTTTATTCTTTAACTTAATATTTTCTAAAGAGCAATAGTAGACTGGGTTACCCATAAAGGCACCATAAGTCAGAACCCATAGCAATCAGCAGCAATCTGCCTGCGTGGCAGCTTCCCTGTTTGTGCTGCACATGTCTGCGTGCTTCTGGGCCGTGCACATACAGTATTCCCTAGGATACCAGTCTGCCCCCAATCTGTTTTACACCAAATCAGAAAGAACAAATCCCTTTGATGACTCACTGCTCATTTCCATTTAGGTCCTTTGCTGTCTTTTTTTCCCCCTGAAAGCCTCACATTAATGAAGGATTATTTTATTTCTGTATCATTCAGGCTTAATCTTCAAACAGATCTCTAAACCACATTTAGGTCAGTGGACATAATGAACGAGTGAGTTTTGCCATATGGAAAAACAGAGTCATCGAGCTCAAGCTTGCCAGCAAAATAAGGGTTGACTCCTGACATCTAAGACTTTTCCTCCTTATCCTGGCTTGGTAGGAAACCTTGGTGAAGGGCATAATTAGAGGGATTTTTGAGTATTTAACACCAGGAATACAATAGGAAGACAAAGTGTTCTCTGGATAGAAGGCTGGCTCTGGCGTCATGATGACCTGGGTTCTAATTGTGCCTCTGATACATATAATTGTCCATGAACTTCTCAGCATCCTTCAAGGTGCAGGAGGTCTCTGTCTGCATGGAGGGAGGGAGTTAGTTGGTCTTTGTTTTCCTTAGTGTTCCTCATCCTTGTGAATTCACAAGGTGATTTGTACCACACACTCCCCCAATTAAACTAGTCCTGTACGTTATTTCTTTAAAGTGTGTGTGTGTGTGTGTGTGTGTGTGTGTTTGTGTATGTGTATGTATGTAAGGTAGTCTGGACTCAGGCTTTAGACTGATAGAAACACAAGATCCTGACACAAGAAGACCTCACCCAGTGAGCCTACTGTGTGCAAAGTATGGTACTGGGGAGAGGGAGTTGACCTATGAGTTTATTGGCACATGGAATATCCATATGAGAAAACTCCTTCTATCAATGCAGATTATCACTTTCTTTGTAACTTATAGTCTTAGAGAACTGTCCATAGCACTCAAAGATTATGGGACTTAACCAACGTCAAACAGCTAGTATATGTAGGAAGTGGGACTTGAACCCAAAGATCCCTGGAAGCAACAGTACCTCCCACCCCCAGACCACCTCTCCTGCTTCTAGGCCAGCCTTGATGGCCATCATCTGGTGAGAGGTGGCCAGCTAGCCCCATCGACTGCCATTCACAAGGCAAGAGGGCCAGACATGCCAGGTATCACCCCCACCTTGTCCACCATCTTTTGGACCCCAGTGAAGACTCTTGAACCCAAGATCCTTGGGAACAGCCATGCTTCCATCCCAGGCCCCTCAGCTATGGTCCTGAGAATCAACCCTTGGGGAGACACAGCCTAGCCATGTGCCTGTAAATGCTCCTGAAGAAAGAAAGGTCTGTCCCCAAAGTGGTTGGTGCTATCAGATGGTCCCTCCTTAGAAGTGAAGAAGAAGCCTCCCCATCTGCTCTGCGACTGCCCCCTCATGACCTGGGACCTTTCCCTCTGAATTGCAGCTGAAACTTTCCCTAAGCTTTTTGTCTTTCATTAGAATGTGGCCTCCCTGAGAGCAGGAGCTGTCCAGCTCTCTAATCTGGGGAGCCCTTAGTACAGGTCTCTGTACACAGTAAACACTTATTAGACGCGCAAGTCATTCTTTCCTGGCTGGATGGCCAGCTCTCAGCACTAGGCTGTGCTGCTCTCAAGACAAACATCAAACACAGTCCTTGCCGTAAGCAGCTTCCATTTGGGGAGGGGGGTGCAAAATGTCTGTGGGTAAGCTAGTTCTGAAGTAATTGAGGGGAGGGACAGAGAATGCTGACTAGCTAGATTACAAAAGGCTTCCCGTAGGAAAGGATCTGGAGTTTAACTTATAGGACGACAAGGAACAAGGATCCTGGGACATGGAGATGGGCAGCTCAGCCACGCAGGATGCCAGGGTATGAAAGTGGGTGCTGGGAAATCCCTGCAGTCAAGTGAGGCTGGGCTGGGTGTTTGGCAGTGGTTGTTGGAACAAACCCACCAGCTTCCTTCTCTCATTGCTAATGGAAAATTCCCTTCTGTGACTGCCCACCCCCCATCCCATGCTGGCTTTGGGACAATCTTCTTTCCCTTAGGCCTTGCCTCCCCTCTCTCAGGCTCTAACCACATAACTATAACCTTGGACCAGGATTACTTTAAGTGGCTGTGCACTTTAATAGCAGGTTCAGATAGCCAGAACCTCTGGCAACCGGTAAAATAAAGCATTTTATGTAGGCGATTCTCCTTTAAAATTTTTCTCTGCATATTTAAATGTTCACATTTGTCTTTGCTAGATTCACCTAATAAAAATGAGGACATTTCTTTTAAAATAAAATAATAAAACAAATCACCCAAATCTGCAATGTGAGTAGAAGCCAGGGAGTTCAATCTTGTTCCCCCTCCTCACCCTCCTCCTCCAGTCCTTGTCTTCATGGTCAGAGGGGGGCCAGGAAGAAAACACTGGGCAGATAAATGAAGGCAGACTTCCCCAGGCAATACGGCAGGAGAATCTTTGTCTGCTCAGTGTGACCTCTCTTCCAGTCTGTTCTACCCGGTCTGTCCAGTAGTACCTCATCTCATTGGGTCTTCACGTCCCTTCTGCTCCAGGTCTGATTATGTGTACCTGGCCCCGATTTCTATGCAATGTTTCCAAACCCATTTCCTTGTCAGGAGGAATAGTGATTTGGGGTTATGCCTTTCTCCATCTCCCATAGATTTCCCCATAGAATGAAGTTTCTTCAAGGTGAGAAGACCCAGAAACTTGGGCAAGTCTGAGAAATGCCATTGCACCAACCCCCATCCTCCCTTTCCTCCAGCCTATCAAGCATCCTGGGGTGTGTGTCTGGAGGAGGGGGTCTGCCTCCCATGAGAGAAACAGCTACAAGGACAGTTGGGCTCCCAGTAGGCCAGAGTGTCATGGAGAATGATAAACAATATGCCTGGAAAGGTAGGGTCAAGCCAGACAGTAAAGGGCTTTAAATACCAAGCAGGAGTGTGTGTTCCATCCTCACAGCCCTAGATACCTTGTCCTTTGTCTCATGAAAGGAGAGTTACTTAATCAGAACCAAAAAACCTCAACCTCTTAGAAAATTCCCCTGGACCTTCTGGAGAGTTATTGTTGGCCTGGACAGCCCTAGTCTATTATGATAAGGATTAGGCAAAATGATGGTAATAAAATTAATCTGATTTACTGGAGTCTAATGGCAATCATTCCTTGAGCGCATGGCAAAGGCGAAGGATCTGGCATTTAGGACTTATGTGGTCTTGATTTCCCAGGGGAATTGTTTCTCTCCTTTGAGCAGTCCTGAATAACAATTAAAGGGAGACAATTTCGTTTCCATTTCCAACTGACATTTGTGTCTTGAATGTCATCAAATTATGCTGATGAAATTTTTAACCTCTTTTTATAGTAGTTGATCCTATGTAAAATTTTTTAGAATATGTCCATATCCATTAACCACAGAAATTTGCTTAAAAAAAAAATCTTTGGAACTCAGCATATTAGGAGCTAAATACCAAACGCATTAGGTTATAAATCAAGAGTTTTTAATGTTCTGTCTTCTAAATGTTTCAGTGTTCTAAAATGTCCATTATTTTTTAATTTATTCATCTAATATTTTAATTAATGATGCATTTTTTTAATACGACCCTATTCCCAACACACATCCAAAAAAAACCCCTACAAAGTACATTCTCTGAATATTTTTTTTTAGCAAATCCAGCCAGTCTCTGGATTGTAAATGAGAGGACCCATTGCTTTCCATTTTTGTAGGCTAGCGACCCACCCCTTGGTTGTGAAAAGGAAAGACCGAATATTGCCAACTTGGGCTGTTCCATTTAGGCCTGTTTTGTTGTCTCTTCCTTATCGTTGTCTTAATTTTTGTTGTTTTTATCCAGTTTTTTCTCTTCTTTCTGCACACAGTATCTTTTCATGTGAATCTGCTGGTGTTTGCTCCCCAAGTGACCAAACAAACTCAGAAACAAAGTTGAGCAGCCACGTGGTGGGGTCAGTTTTCAGCTATTGCCCAGTAGTTGCTTCTGTTAGAAGTGTCTGTGAATTTTGTGTATGTGGGGTGTGTATGTGTTTGTGTGTGCATATTGGGTGTGGGTTGTGTGTGGCTTTGTTCACGTGCATTGGTTTGCGTGTGTGTGTTGTAGGTGTGCACATCGGTGTGTCTGTGCTCTCTCAAACAGTATAGAACCTGAAAGCTCAGTAGGAGGACAAATCAAAAACTTCGTTGCCCTGGAGCTAACCCAGTGATGATCCTCTCATAGTTTGGTGATCTTGTTATTGAAGGAAGAGAAACACAGTACACTGCTGGGCCTGTTCCCAAAGGCTCCGCTGCTCCCTCCCAGGAGTGGAGAATGACGCCTCTGGAGAAGAAGTGTCCGACCACCACTGACGTCTCATATGACAAGTGCTTATACATTATTAGTGAATATGAAACAGGAAGTTAATACATAGCATGGCATTGCAATCAGCTTAACTGGTATTTATATAATGGCACCACTAAAATTTCTTTTTTTTTTTGGTTTCCTTTTTTTAATTTAATATTGTTAGTTTTCAGCATTGATTTTCACGAGAGTTTGAATTACAAATTTTCTCCCCATTTCTACAGTCCTCCCACTCCAAGAGGGCATATATTCTGGTTGCCCCATTCCCCAGTCAGCCCTCCCTTCTGTCACCCCACTCCCCGCCCTGTCCCCTTTTCCCTCACTTTCTTGTAGGGAAAGATAAATTTCTCTGCCCTATTGCCTATATATCTTCTTTCCTAGTTGTGTGCAAAAACTTTTTTTGAACATTTGTTTTTAAAATTTTGAGTTCCAAATTCTCTCCCCTCTTCCCCCCCCCACCCTCCCTAAGAAGGCAAGCAATTCAACATAAGCCACATGCATATCATTATGTAAAACCCTTCCACAATACTCATGTTGTGAAAGACTAACTATATTTTGCTCCTTCCTATCCTGTCCCCCTTTGTTCAATTTTCTCCCTTGACCCTGTCCCTTTTTGAAAGTGTTTGTTTTTGATTACCTCCTCCCCCTATGTGCCCTCCTTTCTATCATCCCCCCTTTTTATCTCCTTCCTTCTTCTTTCCTGTTCTATTATGCCCTCCTCAGGTCAATTCCAATGAGAGCAAGATTCACTCATTCCCCCTCACCTGCCCCCTCTTCCCTCCCAACAGAACTGATTTTTCTTTTCACTTTCATGCGAGATGATTTACCCCACTCTGTCTCTCCCTTTCTCCCTCTCTCAATATATTCCTCTCTCATCCCTTAATTTGACTTTATTTTTTTAGATATCATCCCTTCATATTCATCTCACCCTGTGCCCTTTCTCTCTCTGTCTTCATATGTATATATCTATTTCTATATGTCTATCTATATCTATATCTATTTATCTATATCTATATCTATATCTATGTATATATATGTACACACACACATATATTTATATTCCCTTCAGCTGCCCTAATACTGAGGTCTCATGAATTATACACATCATCTTTCCATGTAGGAATGTAAACAAAACAGTTCAATTTTAGTAAATCCTTTATGATTTCTCTTTCTTGATTACCTTTTCATGCTTCTCTTGATTCTTGTCTTTGAAAGTCAAATTTTCTATTCAGTTCTGGTCTTTTCACTGAGAAAGCTTGAAAGTCCTCTGTTATGTTGAAAATCCATATTTTGCCTTGGAGCATGATACTCAGTTTTGCTGGGTAGATGATTCTTGGTTTTAATCCTACCTCCATTGACCTCCAGAGTATTCCAAGCCCTTCGATCCCTTAATGTAGAAGCTGCTAGATCTTGCGCTATCCTGATTGTGTTGCCACAATACTGAAATTGTTTCTTTCTGGCTGCTTGCAGTATTTTCTCCTTGATCTGGGAGCTCTGGAATTTGGTGACAATATTCCTAGGAGTTTTCTTTTTGGGATCTTTTTCAGGAGGCAATCAGTGGTTTCTTTCACTTTCTATTTTACCCTCTGGCTCTAGAATATCAGGGCAGTTCTACTTGATAATTTCTTGAAAGATGATATCTAGGCTCTTTTTTTGATCATGGCTTTCAGGTAGTCCAATAATTTTTAAATTATCTCTCCTGGATCTATTTTCCAGGTCAGTGGTTTTTCCAATGAAATAGTTCACATTATCTTCCATTTTTTCATTCCTTTGGTTCTGTTTTATAATATCTTGATTTCTCATAAAGTCACCAGCTTCCATTTTCTCCAATCTAATTTTTAAGGTAGTATTTTCTTCAGTGGTCTTTTGGACCTCCTTTTTCATTTGGCTAATTCTGCCTTTCAAGGCATTCTTCTCCTCATTGGCTTTTTGGAGCTCTTTTGCCATTTGAGTTAGTCTATTTTTTAAGGTGTTATTTTCTTCAGTATTTTTTGGGATCCCCTTTAGTCAGGCATTGACTTGTTTTTCATGGTTTTCTTGCATCACTCTCATTTCTCTTCCCAATTTTTCCTCTACTTCTCTCACTTGCTTTTCCAAATCCTTTTTGTGCTCTTCCATGGCCTGAGACCAGTTCATATTTTTCTTGGAGGTTTTTGATGTAGGCTCTTTGACTTTGTTGCCTTCTTCTGGCTATATGTTTTGGTCTTCTTTGCCACCAAAGAAAGATCCCAACATCTTAATCTGAATCTGAGTTTGTTTTTGCTGCCTGGCCATGTTCCCAGCCAACTTTTTTGACCCTTGAGTTTTTCTTCGGGGTGTGACTGCTTGTAGAGTAAAGAGTACTTTGTCCCAAGCTTGAGGGGATGTGCTGTTGTTTTCAGAGCTTTTTTCTAAACAGCAAGCTCTGCCACACCAGCGCTTCTCCTCCCCCAAGAACCGCCAACCCAAACAGTGACTCTGATCTTAAGCAGGCTCTGCACTCCTGCTCAGATCCACTTAATTCCTCCCACCAGGAAGCAACTTCAGCAGGAGTTCTGTAAGCAGCCTCAGAGCTGCATCACCCCCACTGTCCCTGGGGCAGTGGCTGAACTTCAAACTCCTTTCACTCTGTCCCAGCAGCTTTTCCCACTAACCTTCTCTGTTGTCTTTGGTGTTTGTGGGTTGAGAAGTCTGGTAACTGGCACAGCTCACTGATCCAGGCTGGTAGAGCCTGTTCATCCAGGCTCCTGGTCTTTTTCATCCAGGCGCAGCTCACATTGGGCTCTGCTCCGCTCCGCTCCCAGATAGACCTCACCCCACAACCATCCAGGCTGTCCTGGGCTGGAGCCCTGCTTCTGTCTGCTATTTCATGGCTTCTGCAGTTCTAGAATTTGTTCAGAGCCATTTTTATAGGTGTTCAGACGTACCTGGGGGGGAGCTCACGCAAGTCCCTGCTTTCCAGCTGCCATTTTGGCTCCGCCCCACCACTGAAATTTCTAAGACTATATTATGTAATATTAAACATTGACTGAAGATAAGCAGAAATATGTAAAACTTCTTACAACTCACGGAATGTGATCTGGATGTGCTGAGAAGCCCCTGAGCTGGGGTTTATGCTTCACACTAGAAAACACAGAAGGCTAATGTAAGTTTATTGATTATTCATCTTTGAAGAATGACCTGTGAAGTCACTGGAAATTTCATGTAAATAAAATAAAACTGAATCTTGGGACTCAGTAAAAAGTGCAACCTGATTGTTAAAACATGAACTCTGTTCCAAAATAAATTTGTAATAAAAAAATAAAAAGAATTTCCCCAGTGAATCCCCAAAAAGGATACAGTGAAATACCTATGTTCTTTAATGTAACATAACGTGGCTTTGCTGACTTTTGACAAAATCTAGTGCTGACAGCAAGACTCAGGGCCCTGGGCAGCATAGAATATCAGATTGTTTCCCACTGGCTTTTCCAGAATTCCATTGTCTGAACTGTAAAACGAGGAGAAATATAATAAAATCAGCTGTTAGTTGTAAAGTGAAACCCTCCCAGGGTCTCTAACAAAAGCAAGACGTGACATTTACAATGAACACGCTAAGGAGGAGAAGGCTCTGAACTCCAGCTTCAGGTGCCCATCCCTCAAGTTTTACCTAACATCGTTACAACATAGGCCCCCTCAAGCTTTTTGATGGCCAAGGCTTCCCTGGCTTCTTCCACCCCTGTGCTGCTCCCTCAAGGAAAGCTCTCCTAGGTGCTGCTGTGGGCTTTCCCACCCTGCTACCTAATTATGATTTAAGAGATTAAGAAAATGAGAAAATTCAACTCAGCTGCTCCAGCTCATGTTCCATCAATGCCAAGCTGCTTTTCTCTTTTCCATTTTAATTTGTCGACAAGCAAGGTGAGGTTCCTGAAAGTTGAGTGTGGTATGCTGACCCTCCCTTGGAGTGTGGTTCACCTCAGCCAGAGAGATGTGTTCTACCTCAGAGAGGCGTGGCTGGAGAGAAGGAATACCCAGAAGCCCTGTCCCCTTCTCTGCCGTGCCAGTGGGAGAGGTGGCCAGGTAGAAACCAACAGGAGCACCGGCCTTCATCTTAATGACAGCTTAAAGGAGTCTACAGAACTCATCAGACCTTCTAGTAGGTGACAGTCATAGCCAGCATTTATATATTGCTTCAAGATTTTCAGAGCGTATTCAATTCAACTAAATTTTATTAAGTGCCTCCTGTGTTCCAGGTACTGTGCTAGGTATACAAACTGAGGCAAAAGCCAGCCCCTGCCCTCAAGGAGCTTACAGTCCATTGGAGGAGACAACATGCAAACAAATAGATGCAATTCAAACTCTATAAAAGATAAGGAGGAAATAAATACAAGAGGGCAGGCACTAGAATGAAGAGAGGTTAGGGACGGCTTCTTATAGAAAGCGGGATTTAAGTTGTGACTTAAAGGAAGGTACAGAGGTCAGCAGTCAGCAGAGGAGGAAGAGCATGCCAGGCCTGGGGGATGGACAGAAAAAATACCCAAAGCATGATGTGCTTCTCCCCTCAGAACAGCCCTAAGGGCTCTTATTATGCCCACTTACAGGCAGGGAAAGGTCAGCTAGTAAGGATCAGAAGCAAAATCTGAACTCGTGTCTTCACTCATGCCCAGGGATTTATTCACTGGCCCCCTGGTTGCCTGTTATTGGCTGTAATTAGGTAGCCGTGGAATAATGATATAGCGATGTATGGTATCCTACTGAACTGTGCCCCATGGCACAGAAGCCCTGTGGGAGATTACAATATCTTTTCTTGATTTAGCACATTTTTTTTGAAGAATGTAATAAACAAGGAAACAAAAAGGCCATTTTCACTGATATTTCCTATTATCTCCATTCTGAATAGAAAAGCTAGAGAGTGGGCAAGCTTGTTGATGCAGAAGGCAGATCTAAGCCCAACTTCCCTTCAGCATCTTGGCATGACAAAAAATGCACCAAGCAGACTAAAAGAACAATAATAGAAAACAGGAGAAAGGAAATAAATCCTCCCAAAGAAAGTGGCCCTGACAAGCCAGCAATGGGACTGAAGGAATGAGTCAACACAAAAGAGCTCTCAACATGGCGAAGAAATAGAAGGTAATAAAATGCCAAGAGATGTCTCCAGAAGTTAACTGTGACACTCTGGTCCCTGCAGCGAGGTGTTGAGAAATAAGAGTTGAATGTACTCAAGGAGCCTCGTCATAATTGAAGAGCTTAACTGGTGACATTTGGCACAGACTATTCCCCAAGGGTGTGAGGACCATCAGGCTTGCTGTCCCTTGATGGTTTCAGCGTGTGGCCACTCTTGGCCTTGGCCATTTTATCCTATGGTGGGAGAGAGTGACCCAGATTTAAGGTTATTATTCCAGAGTTTTCCATTTATTGAATAAATGTTAGGATTATTCTTGAGGAAAAAGGGAAAGAAATGAGATACAGAATTAGAATTATTTAATAAGATTTTAAAAAGAGAATCGATGGTTTTAAGGAGAAGGTGGAAATTTTTAATAAAGAGCTATACAGCCTGGCAAAGTAAATGGAAGTGATGGAAATCACACACAAGGAACTCCCACAAGAAATACCAAACAAAAGACCATGGGGCAGGAAAATTGGAAGAAAGCTTGAGATTTCTACAGATGAAATCGAAAGGCCCAGAAGTCTGACAGCATTAAACAAACAAACATGCAATAGCAACAACAAAACCCCATGGTTCAACATAATGCCACTATGTCATATTTCTGTAAATCATACTAATTTTTTTTTCCCCCTGGAAGTATTGGAACTGGAGGAGACTTTCAGAATCAACAGGAGGCAAACAAAATGGAATCTCTGAGTGAAAAGAACCTCAGGGGCGATCTCATCTCACCTACGTACTTCAGGAATCCCCAGGAGAACAACCCAACAAGTGGTCATCTGTGCCTGCTTCATGCCCTCACCTCCTGAGGCAGCCCTGCCCACTTTGGGACAGTTCTCACTGGCAGGATGTTTTTGTTTTTGTTTTTCCTGACATTGAACCAATGTTAGCTTCTCTTCCACTTTGTGATCACATTTCCTCTTCCTAGACTCATCCTGCCTCATGCTTCCAGTGAAGACCCTTTTGGATCCTGATTGTCCTCCCAGATGGTCACTAGGCCTCCCGGCAGTGTGTTTGCTGCAGATTTTATGAGTATTTCATCTATGCCTTTGTCCAAGTCACTGATACAAAAGTGATAAGAGCACGAGGCCAAGTACAAATCCCTGGGCTGCTCCCCTGGACACCTCCCGCTTCACTGATGGAGCATCATTAACAACAACTCTTTAAGCCAGGTCATCCATCCCATCAATTTATCTTTATATAGCTGGCATCTCTCCATCTTCTCCACGAGAAAAAAATTGGGAAAAATCAAAGCAGTGCAACTAGAATGAGAAAAAAAAAAGATATAGACTAGGGGGAGAAATTGCTTTATATATCATTGATAAAACTCTAGCATGAAAATCTGTAAAATTCAGAGCTATTCCCCAGTAAACTAATGCCAAAAGCGTATCAACAGTTTTCAAAAGACAAATGAACTATCAATAACCACTTGGCAAAATATTCCGAATCACCAGTAATAGAGAAATGCAATTGAAAGCAACCACCAAACTAACCAATATCTTAAAAGATTTGAAGGAATCCTTTAAGTAGCTACATCAGGATGAGCACAGTAATGCCCTGCTCATGCCACTGGAAATAGGCTCAGGCGAGGTCAAAACAGTTTTGAATTATCCAGGCAAATTAAGTAATTGGTTTGCGTACTTTGATCCAGAGATTTCCCTACCAGAACTTTATTCCTAGAAGTCACTGACAAGAGTAGATGCATATAAACATATGTTAAAGATTGCTTTTACATTTAACTGGGGGAAAATAAAATGCTAAATAAGAGTAGATGCATAAAAGAAAAATGCTCGTAATGATGTTATTTTGATGAGAAGGTAGAAACCAAAGCATGTGCTCAGTCCTTGGGGATTGGTGACCTAACTGGTTCACGTGTGCATTGCATGGTCATGTAGTATAGTGTTGCTGTATTATAAGGGAATGGGCAGTGGACATGAAGAGGTCAGGGAAACAGGGACAGATCACTTGTAAAGTGATGACAGGGGATGAATGGAGACCCAAGAGAAGAGAGCACAAGGTGACCACAGCAAAGTAAATAAGGAAGAGCTACAACAGGCCCATAACTTGGAGTGAAAGACATAAAGGATCACAGGCAGTACGTTATCAGCGTTAGAGCAGCCATGTTTCATTTATGTTGACAATCAGTAAAGGAGAAAATGCAATGTGGCACGTTTTGTCACTCTCTGTGGTTCTTTGAGGATGGTTTCTCTAGGGCAGGGCTTCTCATGATCCTAAGTCTCAGGTCCCCATTAGGCAATCTAGTGAAGCCCGTGAATCCCTTTTCAGAATAATTTTAAATGCACAAAATACAAAGCAAACCAATTATTAGAATATAAGTAACAAAACTATTTTTAAAAGCCAAGTTCAGGTGCCCAAGTTGAGGAGGATGGTGGTTATTGTAAATTGCCTATTGTGTCAAAAAGTTCTTTTCTTCTTAAGAATGACTGTAACATTCCCACAATTTCATTATCTTATTCACTATTTCATCCCTCAACTACATGCTAAGCTCCATGAGGTTGGGTCTTTGACTTATCTCCACTTTATATCTTTTCCACTATTTATCACAGTTGTGAGTCAAGGTTGTAAATTCATTTATATTCACTAAACATCACTCAGTCATGTTATTAGTCTCTGATGCTATCTTTGCACAACTGTAATTTAGGTATAAAGCCTATAAAGTTGCTTTGGCTTCTTTGTCAACGTAAGTCCTTTACAAATGAATGAAATACAAGGGAAAGGTCTTGCAGTGCTGAGTTCACCATCCACTTCGAGTAGTCTCATGGAAGTGCTGGGTAGCTCTCTGTCAATAATATTATAAAGAAGACCCAGGCTTTGGGTGCTGTCTGATGCTTCCATCTCCTAGATTCAGTGATTCAAAGAACTTCCCCAATCATTTATTTCAGACACGTCTAAAAAGGTCTTTCCATGTGAGAGAAATTGTTTGAAAAGGAAGCTATAATTAATATGGAATTCCTATAAAATACATCTACATTAGTGTTCTGTGTGTTTTTCATTTAGCTAAAAGAGTGAGGTTCTTTGAAAATCTAGTCCATTAATCAAGGAAGTTTTTGTCAGCCATTTGGTATCACTTGGGATCTCCGATGATGGTGGCTCATTTCAAAATTTTTTCCCTTTTGTTTTAGGACTTTCTAATGGAAACATTCATCATGTTTAAAAATCTCATTGGCAAGAACGTCTATCCTTCCGACTGGATTATAATGAATATGATGCAGAATAAGTAAGTACAAAGAAAAAGCCCGCCACGGGACCTGGGAGGGCAATTTCCTGGAGAATCTGGAACAATGACATTGCTCTGAGATGCTGTGTTTCCTTGGACCTGGTGCATGATTTGGGTTTTGGACCCAAGGAACTTTGGGGAGGATTGTGATGTAGGGAGTAGCTGTGGTCTAAGGTGGGAGGGAGGATGGAAAAAGGGGAAGAAAGAAGCAAAGAAGGGAGGGAGGTGCTTGCAGGAAAGTAAGGCTGATTTATCTCAGTTGGTCGTGTAACTTACAGTTTATTGCTTTCCTTTGCTTCACTCTCTCTTCCAGAATTCCTCTAACCTCATGAATGTGTTTGCATTTCACATAACTCATGTCAAGGGGAAAAAAGAATCAGTGTTTCATACTGAGTGGACCTTGATGCTTGTTTAGCTCCACAGTTGGAACACTTTCACTTTTCCAATTTCATGGGCTTGGGTTTGAAACGTGGCTTTGGGTTGTTTTGTGAAAAGACAACGGACCAGCATGTGGGCTTATGTAGCTAGCAGACCTTTTTGGCCTCTTCTTTTCTGCTCACATTTGGACACTGTTCAAATTTTCTGTTTAAAAGTAATGTTTTGGGAATTGTTTGCTATTGGGGGAGAAAAGCGTCATTCCCAACCTAACTTTGAATTCTACCAGTTACAAAGGGAGCTGCTCCTTCTGTGGTCTCCCCTTGGATCTGGGTTGGGTAAAGGCGGTCATGTCCTGCCATCTTTGCCTTCTCTTTGGAGTGCTCTGGTTTTCATAGTAGGGCTTGCATTTATTATTTGTGGTCCTTTCTCCAGAGAGGACAGCAGAGTGGTTAAGATTCTCTCTTTAATAAAGCTGACAGTCACCATACATTTTCTATCTTGTGTTTTCAAATTCCCAGTCTCCTTTTCACACTCAGGTTTTTCAGACTGCTGTTGACTTCAGACCCAGAAACAGTTCAAATGCTAAGGCTTTGAATGTAGTTACTTTGGGTAGAAAAGCAGACTGTATAATTGGTTCCTTGTCCAAAATAATCTCACCCACAAAGCCTCTCTAAGTGTGTGTGATATGTAAGTGCTGACAAGGTTGAGTGCTGAGATTACAACCAAAAACCAAGACCACCTCTGCCCTCCAGAATTGGACATTCTAATAGCTTGTCTGTATGTGTTTTATTTTCTTCTCACAAAAAAAAACATCAATTTAAGTGTGATCGAGTAAAAGTCTGGGAAACATCCGGGCCATATGTTAGTTTCTATTTTTATTTTTACAAAAATGAGTGAAATATTCGCTGACTATATTCATAAGTAATTGGAAGCATCGATATCAAGGTGAGCAAAGGCTAGTGGTAAGGATGGTAAAGTCCTGTAGTCAAAGCAGGATGGATTGTTATTGCGTGGATTTTGCCATCTTACTATGAGACCTGTTTCTTTGGAGGCAACGTGGTGACTAGGAAGGTGCTCTCGAGCTGGGATCTGGAGTCTACCCATGACCAGTACTTGCTGGGGTGGGAGGGAGGCATCTCTTCACCCATATAATCCTCAGTTTATCATTTGTAAAATGGAGATAATAATGCCTGGAAGATTGACCCCTAAAGGCTTCTGCAAGGAGACACAAGGCCTGTAAAACACTGTGTAAAACTGAGGTGGGGCACCCTCTCTCGGGGTCTAGTCCTTGATTGTTGTCAGTCTCGTTTTGGGTCACCCAATGACTTTACTGATTTGGGAAACTCTTGGGAGAGAAACTCACTCTGCCAGTGAAGAGAAGCAATTATTCCGTAGCTAACAGTTGTTGAGACTCTCCGAGGGCATAGGGAGATCAAGTGACTGGTGCAGGGTCCTCCCACCCGGCAGACACAGGTCTGCAGCCTGACTGACGTTCTTCATTATTGCTGTTGTTGCTGGGGAGGTGTTTGGTTTCGTGCTTGTTGTAGAGACTTATAGAATGGCTTTCCTCACAGTCACCCTCAGAAGGACAGGGAGGAAGGTAGTTTTATTCATAGTTTGCATATTAGGGAATTCAGTGTCAGAGAGAGGAGAGAACCAAGGGACAAATCAGGAAAGCAGTCAGAATTTTCCAACAATTTTCCCATCAGATCTTGGATTGTTCTGATCTGAGATCTCATTATCTAGGATGTATCTGACACCCTGGGGCCACAAGGAGGAAGCACTTTAAACAGAAAATTCATCTGGCGCTCTTGGGCTGAAAGAAAAGAAGCCTGGTGTAAGTCAGAGAGATTGGAGTCCTGGGCCCTCAGTAACTCTTTCTCCATTGGGCCCAGGCTGTACTTGTTGCAAGTAGTATCAGCAGGAGGGTATGTCACGATAAAAGAACCTTGCCCCTTGCTCAGGAGAGAGTATTTCATTAATTTTATATACATATAATACCTATAATATATAATTAGTATATATATAATATATGTGGTATATATAATATATATTATAAAAATAAATTTATATTTATATATGTATATATAATATCTCCAGTGTTTAATGGAGTGTCTAGAACATACAAGGTGCTTAACAAATGCTTATGATTAATCGGTTAAAAGCTGAAACTTTAGTTAATCATGATTAGATTAATAATTATGTGAATAAATCCATATCTTTCCTCCCCTTTCCCATAAAGGAAGTAGTATGAAAAAGGTGATTTCATAGGCATGCTCTTAGGGGATGTTAAATGCCCCTGTTATTGGGTTGTGGCCCACGTGGTACTTCCCACCTCCCACCCTGGCATGTACAACACCGTCCTCCTGGTACTTATGTCTAACTTGAATTGGCATCCTGCCTCAGACTCATGCTAGCTGTGTGACCCTGAACAAGTCCCAACCTTTCTCAGCCTGTTTTGTCATCCGTAAAATCAGAATGATGATCCCACCTGCCTCCCAGGGTGGTTGTTGTAAAAATCAGTTGAGATCACATGAATAGTGCTTCGCAAACCTATATAAATGCTGGCTGTTTTTATTGTTATCACTATCATGCCAAATATATGTTGTTACAATAAAACAGGTCTCCGAGAATTATTTCTGTTCTATGTTTCATATCCTTGGGATACTCAGAAACTTTTTGGACTACAACCACCCATGGGCACTCTATGAACCTTTATCAGGGGCCAAATGCTTGAGGCCATAATCAGCTAGCCACTGCTAGATCTGGGGCCACTGAGGTTCATAGACCCAGAGCAGGTAGGCAACAGAGGTCTTCTAATTCCCCTCCCTCAGGTTTTAATATCAATTAACTGATAAGCATTATTAAGTGCCTATTACATGCCAGGCATTTGGTCTATAGACCATCCTGCCCTCAAAGAGCTTCTGATAATCATGGATTTCAAATAAGGAAACTGAGGATCAGAGAAGTCGAGCATGGCACAGGAAGTGTTGGAGCTGGGATCTGGACCCATGGCCTCTGCTTCCCTCTGCCCCTCCAGGCTTCCCCTTCAAATTAAAATGCTTATTCCTACATTAGTGGAAAAGCACAGTCTTGTTGGAAGTTGATGGAAGTTTTAGTGCTGGAGAAGGACATGGCAAAACCCTCCAGTGTCTCTGCCAAGAAGACCCAAGTGGGGTCACCAAGAGTCGGACCCGACAGAACAACTTCACCTCCTCCAGGGGCACACTCAGAGTCCCTCATGAATGTAACTCTTCATCCTACTCTAAGATTCAGGTTGTGTAGAATCTCATTATTAGCATAGAAGGAAAAATATTTTTTAATATTTTTTTTCCTCCAACGCTTATGAATTAATTTGCTCTTGCACAGGCCCTGCTGTGAACTCATGGTAGGGGGAAGCAAAAAAAAAAAAAACAAAAAAACCCTGCTTAGATTTATAATAAAATTATTTTGGTGTAAAATGGGTTGAACCAGAACAGTCTGTGTCCATGGTTAACACTGCTTTATGCCATTATCTGTTCCCCATTGTTTGTCCAGTATGTGCTTAGCTCATGGTCTGGTAGGTTGCCCAGGCTCTCCCCCTGCTTCTGTTGTGCTCTAAGGACTTTCCTCCGTCTCAGGCAGCCCATGTGACTCTTTCCCAGAAGCCCATGGTGTCTCTATTTAAGTTTTAATGGCACAGCTGAGCACCCTGTGTTGCCGCCCAGTTTCTACAAATAGACAAAATACAGCTTTACATTCTGTAAAATATTTGTGGATTTTTGCAGTCGCTTGGATTTGTGTTGTTGAATCTGCGATTCTTCAGTCTTAGAAGCTTGTGAAATTTAATTAAAAGGTAGCATCAGTTGGTTTACAGAGCTGCTTATTTATCTCAAATCCCAGAATCCCCCACTTTCAGAGGGAGCAGGACCCGGAGAGGCTTCCTAGGACATCCCCTCCGGAACATACCTGCCCACGGTCTCTCCTTATCCGCTCACCCTTGGATGCTGGCATTTCTGAGCTCATAGTAACCTTAGAGCCTGGCCAGCCTGACCTCCGACCCAACATGAATCCCACACCTGTGCTTCCTAGTAATCATCTTTACCAGTTTGCCAAAAGATAAATCAATCTTGCTTCTCCTCCATTGTTCACCAGGCCACACACAGTAGCAGGCCCTTCACTAACAGGAAAAAGAAATCTAAATAGTCACGTTATTGCGAGTTGAGCTCATGTGTCCATTGGGACGGTTGCCTTCACTGTGTTGAATAAATACTGATTTCCTCACTTGATAGATTTGGGGAGTCCAACCTTTTCACATTTCATCTGTGCATCTCTCCATGCTTTAGCATCAGCTGGTGGTGTGGCTGGGACAGAGCGGACCCTTAATGAATGTTTGTACCCTGCCTGTCTGACCAATGTGTGTGCAGATGGAAATCCTAGGTGATAAGAGGACTCCATGTTCCTTTTTTTCTGCCCCTTTTCCTCAAGGAGTGCCTTTCTCTCGCTGCTAGTCCTGCCTTAGTCTGTGCTAATTTGGGTTGTTATCGTTTGGTTGTTTTTCAGTCATTGCTAATTTCTCATGACCATTGGGGGTTTTCTTGCCATTTCCTTCTCCAGCTCATTTTACAGATGAGGAAACTGAGGCAAACAGGGTGAAGTGACTTGCCTGGAGTCACACAGCTACTAAGTGTCTGAGGCTGGATTTGAACTCAGGTCTTCCTGACTCTAGGCCCAGGGCTCTACCAAGGCATCACCTACTGCCCGTGTCAGATGTCAAATAACAGTATGATGAAGATGAGGATGAGGGTGGCGGTGACAACATTAGCCACAACAAGTAACATTTCTGTCTGGCTTCCCCATGGCTGCAGCTTGAAGGTGCATGATCTCATTTGATCCTCCCCACACCCTGTGAGCTGGGTGCTCTGGTTATCCCCATTTACCGATGAAGGCAGTAAGGCCCAGGGATGTTGAGCTGCATGCCTGGGGTCACACAAGCCAGGAAGGGCTGAGGGAAGAGTCAAACCTCTCTCTTCTGATTCCACGTCCACGTCTCTTTAGTTGTTTGTGATTCATGTTTTGGGAAATTCAACATGGCTCGCTCTCCCTGGAATCCTCATTCCTGGGCAGGGGTCACGTGGTTGCCTTTCTTGTGCCTCCAGAGCTGAGCCCAGTGCCTAGAACGTGGTGGTTGCTTCCTAAATGCTTGTTGAGCCCCCCCACCCCCACCCCGGTGCCTGTGCCTTCTCATCACTGGCTGCCCTGGTGCGATTTTATGTTCATGAAGGAGGAAAGCCCACATGTGCCCTGTACACCTAATCTAGGAAAGCGCCTGCAAACTCTAAACAGAATTAGGGGGATACATCTCTCTGTGCTCCTTTTGAGGTTTCCTGTGGTGACTGTCTTCCATCCTACACGTGTACCTTCAGAGTGTTTGGGAGAATGGGTCACCTCAGACCAAAGGTAGAAGCTAGTGTGGGTTCCAGAAAGAAGCCAATGAAGCATACTTCCTGCCTTTGAGTAGAGAGGTGGGGGGCTATTGGGCGGAATGCTGCATACACGATATGATATGGTTGATCTGTAGATCGATTTGTCTCAGCTGTTTCTTTGTTGCATGCGGGGAATTGGGGGTGATGTGCTGGAAAGTGATTGTGGTGCAAAAAGAAAAAACTAACAAAAGGCAATAAAACTAAATGTTTGTCCTTTGTCTTTGTTATGCTGCTTTTCCCTAAGATAAGGGATTTAGAGCTGGAAGGGATTGGGGAGGGCTTTGAATGCAATGACCTCACTTTCTTTTTAAAGAATGTTTTTATTTTATTTTTTCTCAATTACATGGAACAACCATTTTTAGCATTTTAGCCTTTTTTCATACTTTTTGCGCTCCAGATTCCCTCTGCTCTCCCTGAGAAGGCTGTAGATTCTGCATGTGCAGTCCTGTGTATTGGCCCTCTGACCCCTTACCTTACATATTTCCCCAAGGTCACAAAACAGTTAGGTTACTGAGGGAGGATTGAGCCCAGGTCAGCTGATTTCAGTTCTCTCCACACTCCACCACCCTCCCTTCCCTCAGTCCACCAGGGAGAACATAAAGAAGTTCGGGAATAAGTCATAATAATACCGTCCACAAGGACAACATTTAGATAGCCCGACTGCGCTCAGTATTTACAAATATCGTCTCGGTTGATCCTCATAATAATCCTGGGAGCTTGGTGTTATCATCCTCAAATTACAGTTGAGGAAACCAAGGCAGACCACTCTTAGCTGATTGCCCAGGGTTACCCAGCTGTCAATGTCTGCGGCTGGATTTGAATTCTCTTCCTTGACCCTTAGCCCAGCTCTCTGGCAGCCATTGAGCTGCCTGACTACCTGTGAAAATCTAATTGAATGCTCATGCTAAGGAAATGAAGACTTTTTTTTGGAGTTGGCCCCTGGGTCTTAGAATGGATTTTCCTCCCCATGCATTTATGTCTAGACTCCCTACCCAGGCCCAGATGAGATGGAGCTTCATGTCTTGGTAATTCTTTGAACTCGTTTTCCCTCTGTAAGAATGGCTTTGTTTAGATCCTTGAACCTGTCACCAAAATAACAACCTGCTTCTTGGTCCCCTACTCCCCTAGTGTCTGGCCAACTTAAACATAAGCCTAGGCACGTGTTCTGTCTGTGGGGATGAGCCCCAGGGAGGGGACACTGAGGCTGCCCCAGCTTAGCCCTGGGGCCCAGAGAAGCACTGCAAATACCCCGTCCCCATCTCTTGGTGGAGAATTACAATCTCCCGCGCTGTTGTTTTCCTAAGTCCTGGTGCCCAGACCGCTCCCCACCCCATCGAGAGGATCCAGGCGTCTGCCATCTCTGGCATCTATGTGCAGTGACCAACGCACAGTGCCAGGTCCTGAGCAGCTGACATTTCAAAACCACTTTGTGCTCCCCCGAAGAAGAAGGATCTGATCAGAGAGCAAGAAGTCCTGATAGTGTGGGGAATGGCATGCTGAGAGTCACACCTGTGCTAGATACTGTGCCCAGTGCTAAGACCTCGCCCACAGGGAGACTGCATTCCAATTGGAGAAGACAGCCTACTGGATCTCTTGGCTGAAGCGAATCGAATTGTGTAGAGTTGGATTTCTACCTTCTCTGCTGTCAGACCCCCCCAGGGCCCAGAGGAAATGGTGAACTGGGATCAGCCCGGAAAGTGGTTTGGGTGGTTTGGTGGTTATTTCACAGCATGTTTGATTTCGGAAGCAAAGTACCTGTGACAGCTGCAGACTCTTTCCAGCTGGATCAATGGGAACAGGTCAATAGCAAGCTGAATAAGACTGTGTCAGGTACCTCATCTGACTTTTTTGCATGAAAGTCTCTTTCTTCTCTTGGTCCTCTTGGCATTTGCATGGCCCTGGGTAACTCCCACTCTTGGACCCTTGTGCGGTCCCTGGGGGCTCCCCTGGCCACCCCAACATTCTGCAGGCATTTATCCTTCTCCTTTCCTGCTTCGTTGTTCTCTCTCAGTAGAAGGGAAGCTCCATGAGGGTAAGGACTGTCCTGCTTGTTTGGATTTGTGTCCCCTGCCCTTGGCCCTGGGCTCCCTGGTTCATAGTAGGTGCTTGCTCAGTCTTCTATTTCTCCATCTTTCTGCAGGCTAGTGTCTTCTCATATGTCTGTGTTGTTCCTTCTGTTGTTATGTCCAAGAAACTTCTCGCGAGCATGAAGCTCTCTCTGTTAGTGTAAGGGCTGTCAATGTTAGAGTAAACACTTGGAAGCTGTTCAGAAGGAAGAGAGCTCAGACTTTAAATGACCTGGAATTTTACCCATGACCTCTCCATGGCCCACACAACCCTCCATGATACATCTTTCTTTACTTAACTGGTCTCATCCCTAGACAAGAGGTCACCACTGAACCCTTTCCTTGAAGACTGGTCACAAGGGTAGGACAGAGCTTAGGCTCTGCTGCCATCATGACCTTTGAGAACCCAAGATCATCTCCATGCCAAGATGGGCCAACCTAGAACTCCTCTGCACTGGGTCTCCTACAAATCACAAGCCATTCATGGCTGCTTATCCTGTCCTTGTCTTCCCTTAAATTCACCACAGTTTGTTCATGCAACATCCTGGAGGCCTAGCTTGTATTTGCCTGATATCAGTCAGATGCCAGTGTATTACTTGGGCTTTCCTGCCATCATCCCTTAACAATACCATTCACTCAACCCATCTTCTCTTATTAATATCCATTTTACCTTTAGAATCAATATAAAATCCTGTGGTTGGCATTCAATCCACTCCTAACCTGGCTCCTTCCCGCCTTTCCAGTTTTCTTACACCTTACTCCATTGACCTCCATGCTCTTCTTCACATAGGATAGACACTCCATCTCTCCACTCCAGGCATTTCGTGGCTGTCTCCTCATCCACGGAACTCTTTCTCCCCATCTCAGCCTCCTAACTTCAAATCTCAGCTAAAACCTCAGTGTCTACAAAAAGCCCTTCCCCATCCTCTTTAATCTTAGGGCTTTCCGTCTGAGACTACTCCCAGTTTTTCTCATATCTTTTCTGTGTATACATGGTTGTTTACATGTTGTCTCTCTTATTAGATTGTGAGTTCCTTGCGAGCAGGGACTTTTGTTTTTTTGGAGGGGGGAGTATACCCAGCATTTGGCACCATGACTGTCATATAGTAGGTACTTAATAAATACTTGTTGACCTGACTCATCCCACCTTTCTTTGATGACATATTTTTTGAAGATGCTTCTTGGTTCTAACTTGTTGCCTGCTCTGGCCCATCATGTTCCTCTCCATTGTCTTCTTTTTGCTTCTGTCTGTGGGCAACATCATCCTGGTAGCTTCAAACCTCAGGACCTTTCAGGGCCTCTTTGAGGAGACCCATATTCGCTCAACTGAGATTGACCTGACCATCCACCACTGAATGACCAAGTGGATGAGGAATATCTCTCACCCACATGGTGGCATGAATTTGGATGAACAGCCTCTAGATATTGCCTCCTAGAGTGTCCATCTGGCAGGGCAAGGCAGGTGTTTCATTCTGATGAATGAAACAAAAAGAATTATAAGAGGCTAGATTGTCTTTGGGAAACTCGAAAACTCCTTTAATGACCCAAAGTTTCTCTGGCAACGACAACCCATCCTTTTTATACCTGTTTTCCGCAAGTGCTACTGTGTGCCTGCAAAACATGGAATGCAGTAGACTCCAAAGACTTGAAAATTAATAATGTACAGAGAAAGACTAATGGAGGAGGAGGAAGATAAAAATCCATCTGATCTCATACGGCCCCACTTTTACAAAGGACTCTCAAGGCCCTCCACATCTGAGCAAGTCAGACTGGGATAGGTTTCCCTGCTTGTTCCATCCTTTTAGCTTCTGCTCGAATACTTCCTGGGAGCAAGTTCCTGAAGGAACTCATCTGTGTTCTTTTGGACGGCTCTCGGTGTTAGGGAGTTTTTGCTGACATCACACCTCCCATCATTCTATTGGACTTTTCCTAATATTAGCCACACCTCAAAACCTAGCCTTTCTATATGGTAGCCAGTTGATAAATGCTCACTCACTTGAATTGAACTGAATTTGCATTTATTTGTATTCCTCTTCTATTAAATCAGAAACTCTTTGAAAAAAAAAAGGTCTATATTTTTGTTTTGTTTTATTTTTAATAGTTGTACAGTCCTGGAATGAATATCAACTGTGGAGGTAGAAGATGGGGGTTCAAATCCCTCCTTGAACCCTAGAACCTTTTTTACTCTTGCCAGATCCTTTAGCACTCCTTGTCTTTGGTTCTCTCAGCCTTAAAATGAGGGAGTTACTGGACCAGGTGACCTCGGAGGTCCTTTTCAGTTCTAAATCAATGAGTGTGTGAAACTCTCCCTATACCCATCATCCACCCCCTTAGGTTCTTGTCAGCATTTATTGCCTCTTGCTAAATAACTGGTGTTAGTACCTGCTGCTTTCCTCCTGTGCTGACTGGCTTCCTTCCCCCCTTGGGCACCAAAGCTCCTCCTTGTTCCTCTTCTTTCTCCATCCTCAGGATCTCTGATTGGCCACATTAGCCCTTCAGCAATTTTCCACATCAATGGAATTGATCTTGCTAGTGGTGTCCCTGTTTGAGTGAGATGGTTGGAAGGAAGAGAAAATCCTTTTCTCAGATTACTCTGGACAGCCTCCTTTGATTTCCTGATTCTTCTTTTCCTTGGGGCAAAAAGACACAAAACACAAAGAGCTGGAAGCTCCAATGGGATCTGTCACATGGCTAGACTGATGCTGGTGTCACTCCTCTAGGACAGTGGGTCTACAGGTGTCTCTCAGCTCCTGGGTGATCCTGCTGGAGCCACGGGTGTCCTCCCTGAAGACGTGTTTGATCCACTGATGAACAAGTTGGTCTGCCTAAATTTTCTCCACTCCACTCATCATTGTGGCTTACCATGATTCTTCCTCCTTGGTAACTCTCGTGACTCCCAAGGTTGAAGTACATTTTCTGTGGGAAGTTGGCGCTCTGGTTTTTGTCATGTTTTGCCATAATATGCATTTTCACGGAGATATTAACCTAGAAACAAACTTGAAATGCATCTTGAAGTAAACATTGGATAGGTTTCTTTCGGTTTTGATACTAAAACTAAATGGACCAAATTTTATTCAAAGCAGTTGGAATGGAGTGTTGTTTTTAAGATGACCACTTAGAGACAATCAGGATTTGCATATTATTCATGTATCATTAACATCTTAAACTAGTGTTTATTAAGCCTTTAGATCTTCATGGATATCACAGAGCTTAATGAGCTCAGATCTTGTATGGCTCCTTGTCCTACAGTGACCTTCCACTCCTGGCCTCTTACCCCCCAGCCCATATACTGCCCCTCCTCTTCCACCTTCCTTCTTCTCCCTTCCTTCTCATACCTCGATCATCTCCTCCCAAACCCTGACACTCCAGACAACCACTCTCTCTTTCATATGAATTCCAGGAAAAGACCACTGTGAATACAAAGGGAAAGAAACCAAAAAAGAAATATGTAAATTGTAGCAATTAAAAAGGGAAAGATAGTCCTTTTGATCGAACCCAATATTTGTTTCTTAAGGATCTACTGTGTGCAAAGCCCTGTGCTCAGAAGTGGACCCTGCCTTCCAGAAGCTTCCACTCTCCTGGGATTCCCTTGGAAGGGACTATGGGCAGAGAAGGCATTCAGTCTGAGCCCTTGTCAAGGAGAAGGGAGATTCCAGGAGCTAAGATCCTGGGCCCTCAGTCATGGTATTGGATTGATTCACATTGGAGATAATCAAGAGAGGGAAGACTAGAATTAAGAGGGATCAGGTCCAAGGCAAAGGGACCGTGGTGTGGTGGCTACAGCAAGATATGGATCTAGATCCCACCTTGGACATTTGCTAGTTGCGTGACTCTGTGCCTCAGTTTCCTAATTTGTAAAACAGGCAGATTAAACTTAGTGACCTCTAAGCTCCCTTCCAGGTCTAAATCTATAACCTCATGGAAGTTATTCTGGGGAAAAAGGGCACTCTTTAAATAGAATGCTCTGCTGGACCCGGCCAGGATTTTCTGGGTAAAAAAATCAATGACCTTAGATTTGGAACTGTGAGGAGCCCAGAGGTCATCTAATCATTTTTAAAAATGAAATTTATTTTTTTCCAATTAAGGAAAGCCCCCTTCTCTCCCTCCCACCTCTCTCATCCCCACTGAAAAAGAAAGAAAAACAAATACTTGTAACACCCATTGTGGAGCAAATTCAAACGTTGGCTATCCTTTTTAAGAAGTCCCTACCTTCAAGCTCTGAAGCCATCACAAGTCTTGGAGTAAGCCTTGTCATGAGTCCTCAGCAACTGTGCAGAGCCCTTCCATTTAGAAATAAAGCAACTGAGTCTTAGCAATGGGAAATGGCATGCCCAAAGTCACACAGGTGGCTCATGGCAGGCAGGGAAGAATTTCTCTGGGAAATGCACCAAATTCTGACCTTCACTCACCCTCTAATTTTTAGTTCGGTTCTCTGACACTAAAGTTCATATCAGTCTTGTGCTTAATCCTGCAGCCTGACATTATGGCCAGAGGATTCAGCTTAGAGTAAGGCAGACCTGGGTTCAAGCACCACCCCAGTTTCTGTGATCCTCAGTTCCTTCATTTGCAAAACAGTGCTAATAATCGCACCTACCTCCTAGGGTTTTAGCATCGATCAAATGAGAAGCATATAGAAAGTGCTTTGCAAACCTGAAAACACTAAGGAAAATGAGTATTTCATTAACTATAATGAAATAATATATTATCAATAATAATTTCAGGGCTCTGTATTTTAATAATCTAAATTTGGGGAAAAAAAGGTATAACATTGCTTTAGGAGGCTTTGGGTCTTGGCCCTGGAATTGAAGAGTTTGAGAAGGGAAAATTAAAAAATAGAACAGAACTTTGCCAGATTTCATGAATTTACCTGTAGAAGGAGTCCAGTGATGCTTCTAGGTGTTACAATGGTTAGAAGGCTGGACTCAGAGTCAGGAAGACCTGAGTTCAAATCCTTTCTTGACCACTTGATCAGCTATGTGATGCTGGGCAAGTCACCTAATTACCCTCTGCCTCATTTATATCAGCTATAAAATGAGAGCGTTGGCCTCAGTGGCCTCTGACCTTCTTCTAGCTCTAAATCTTTGGTCTTATGATTTACAAATTTGAGGACAGAGCTCCTTGCAGTGGCTCAGAGCTGAGGGAGTCAGCCCAAAAGATGAACTTGGGAGCCAAGGAGAGGGAAGCAATGATGGTGGGCCCAATGAAGCTCTCTCCCTGAAGTGGCCGCCATTCTCGCCATTAGCTCCTGGGGACATGCACAGGGGAGCTGTACACCTTGGAGGAATGCTCTGAACAGCATTTGGCCTCCAGGATTTACCTAGGACGGTACTCTCAGGGTCAGCTTGTCCACAGCCCCATTTATTCTTGGGGCATTTGTCATATAAATTTCATTTCTAAGGTGAACACAATACCTGAACTAAGTCCAGGAAATATTTCTTAATGTTTCCTCTGTACAGAGCCCTGTGCCAGCCTCTGAGGAAGAAGAATTGTTTAGATGAGAAATGGTCTCTAATCTAAAGGGGCTCATAGCCTTGTACAAAACATTGTGGTATAGGCAGGAAGCTTTAAACTCAGTAGGGTTTGGTGTTTGAACGCCATCTTGTTGTAGCTGAAAATCCACTAACTTGGAGGACGTGAACTGAATTCAAATTCCGGCTACTACTTGCTTGGCTAAGAGGCATCATGGTACCATGTAAAGAGAAGAGACTACAGATTCCAAAGACCTTGGTTCAAATCCTCTTAAGAGCTGAGTTGGTAGTTTTGGGGAGGTAGACTGGTAGTCAGGAAGACCTTAGTACAAATTCTGCCTCAGAGACTAGATGGATAGATAGATAGAAATGGAGAGAGAGAGAGAGAGAGAGAGAGAGAGAGAGAGGAGAGAGAGAGAGAGAGATGGACAGAGAAAAAGAGAGAGAGATATGGGGAGAGAGAGAGAGGGAGAGAGAGAGAGAGAGAGAGAGAGAGAGAGAGAGAGAGAGAGAGAGAGAGAGAGAGAGAGAGAGATGGATATATATATATATATATATACAGAGAGAGAGAGAGAGAGAGAGAGAGATGACAGGCAGACAGATAGACATATATAAAAATAGAGGTGATAGCTGTAGATAGATGATCGACATAGCTGATAGATTGATAGATATAGATGGGAGGTGGCTATAGAAGGATAGCTTATAGAGAAAGGTAGATGATAGAGAAAGATAGATATAGATGACACACAGAGACTGAGGATTGATAGATGCTGTGTTCCAGGAACTGAGCTAGACCCTGTCAATAGAAACAAGAGCAAACTTGATGGTCTCTTCCCTCCAGGAGCTTCCATTCTAATGGAGAAAGACAGAATAAAGAAGGTACCTTGCTGGGCCTCTGTGTCTCTATCCGTAAAATGAAATCATCAGACTTGGTCCCTTCCAGCTCTAAATATACGATCCTAGGACCTACATTCCTCAGTTTCTTCATTTGTAAAATAAGAAGGTTGCACTAGTATCTGAATCCCCTAACAGCTGTCAAACTATAGTCCGTATGTATGTATGTATGTATGTATGTATGCCTCATTTTCCTCATCTCTAACATGACAGGGTTGGATAAGAGGACCCTTGCCTAAGTCTAGGAATCCTCCACAGCCCTTGCCTTAAATTCTGCAAATAAACAAAAGGCCGATGTGACCCCTGATAGGTGGAGGTAGAGGTGACCGCCTCTCGCTATCTTCAGCTTGGCTCTGATGTCTGGGTGAAAGACAAATGAATTAGGTGTGTGTTTGTATGTGTCTGAACATACACACACCCACTGAGGTATGTAGACAGACAGATCTATGATTCATTGGTCAATGGATTGACTAATTGATAGCCCAGAAATTACCCAAGCACACATCCACAGAGAGTGAATGAAACAGGCCCCAGCAGGTGACTCTCCCTCAAGCCTTATGTAACGTCCATGCAGGAGGGGTCTCCTGAACTGCAAAAGACAGATAAAGACATTGCTTTAAACACAGTATATTAAATCATCCTTCTGTGAACATCTCCAAATGGATTTCGTCTTTTAAGCTGCAGCTCACCCTATTAGCCATCAAACCCTCTCCGGCTCAAAATAGCCCCTTTCAAATTTGCCATCCTCCACATTCCCTTGTGGAAACAGCTCCGAGGGTTGAGCTGAGGATAGTTCCCTCTATATGGGCCTTGCTCGTTAAAGGCCTCCTACCTAAGGGCTGGAGGACACTAAAGTAATTACTTGGCAGTAATTAGATCTTAACATCCACATGCATTCTCGGAGGCCCATTATTCTGCAATGAGGCTGCCTGGATTCCCTTCCCTTTGTCAGTATCCTCCCTTCTAAATTTAACTAGCATCTCTTGGCTGCCACCATTGATATCGCAGTCTTGCTGCCCCATGATCCATGGGGGCTTTTTTTTTTAAGACCACAAAAAGTCAGATTACTGATAACTTCAAATCTACTATGTTTTCTTCCACTCCCTCTCCCCACTCCCTCCCCCCCCCCCCCGCAAAAAACATGGCAGTGCAGTTGTAGTGTGTGGCCTATGATCAGTTAGCTGGCCATTCTCTAGTCTAGATTTGGAAAAAAATAACAATTTCTAAGGTGATTACAAATTAAATTGACCTTATGAAGAGATGTAAAGTAGGCTGAGCCTGGCCAATCTCTTGTGCTTTGAGCTTGGGTGCTGTGAGCTGCGATAACGACTCTGTCTGTCACTTCTTGGCTGAGCTCCTGAGATTGGGGGGCCACCAGACTGCCTAAGTTGGGGCAAGCCAGCCCACATTTGTCAGGCAAACCAAGCTGTGAGTGGCCCTGCACTTCCAGCTTCAGAGAGATAGGGAAGTGCAGTCTTAAACTTTAAAAATGAAAAAGAGGAGGGTCAGTCAGACAACAGGCATTTTTTAAAATCACCTAGTATGTGTCAGGCATTGTGCTAGGCACTGGCAAAAGGCAGTTGCTGCCCTCAAGGATCTGCCAGTGTTTACTCCTGTTCCAGGCACTAAGAATCCAGAAGAAAAGCAATGAAAGCGCCCCCCTTGCCCTCTCCCAAAGGGAATAAAAAAGGCTTCCTATAAGAGGTGGCCTTTGAGAAGAGTCTGGAAGGGAGTTAGGAATTTGAAGAGGTGAGGAAGCGAGTTCATTCCAGACTTGATGAGGTATTCTGTGCCAATCAAGGCTTTGGTCCAAGGATTGGAGCATGAAGGAAGTCCCTGCCCCAGGAGGACAATGTAATGATCAGAAAAGGGACCAGGGGGCGATTCACTTAAGCAGGAGAATTGAATGTTTATATTTCAGTCTGGTTTTAGAGGAGTCTGATTCTGAACACCCATTCATCCAGTCTGTGGGCATTCCTGCAGTGTCTCTTATGGCCCAGAAGCTGTACTGTGCCAGGATGCAAAGACAGAAGCCCCTGTCCGGTCCAAGGAGCCAGCATCCCATGGGGAAATCACCCTCAGTGTCCCTGCTAGGCAGTTGTCCTAGTAGACTATGCCAGGAAGTAGGCGAAGAAGGGAAGGACGGGGTGAGGTAGGAAGGGATTCATTTTCCTCCTCCAAAATTGGCCATATCGTATAACAGTATGATCCATATTAAAGACAAAAAAGGAAAAAGTGATTTTCGTTGCATCTGAAAATTGGAAGTTCCCTTTCTTGCTTTTCTTGTTTTTTGAGGTGTTCTGATTTGCAGTTGCCAAAATGTTCAGTGGTAAAAGGGTCTGGTGGCCTGCGGTGTGTATGTGTGTGTGTTGGAGAGTCTCGATGAAACATGGTTAATCATTACAAAATCGATGCAATTATGCTTTCACTTTAATCAATGCCTGAGCTCCCTGATGTGGCGGCTACCTCCATCTGTGCAGCCCAGAGCACAGCCTCTGCTGGTCCCAGAGAGTTCTGAGCTGTGACTTCTGCTGGGTGGTGCAAACAGCGGAGCCAGCCAAGAGGCTGGGGGCTGAGGGTCGTCATCTGAGCCAGGGGCTCTTCACCTCCGGTCCAAGAACAGTATTTTTTTAAATCCTGATACCTGTACCTCGATATCTTCTCTCTCCTTTGTAATCTCTTGTGTTTTATGCACTTCAGAACATCAGTGTAGGAAGGCATCTGTAGGCTTCATCAGTATTCCAAAGGGATCTGTGACCAAAACAAAAAATGGTTAAGGAGCCCTGTTCTGGGTTTTCACTGGCCTGCTTCTGCCTGAGAAGCGCATCACTTGTGGGTGTTTGCCTCAGAGAGGCAGCGTGGGGGTCAGTGGCTGGAGAACTGGCCTCCGAACTGGGCAGACCCCATCCAAGTCTCATCTGGCTGTCACGTCTCCTTTCACTTCAGAGCAGCCTAGCCGCTGTTCTGCACTGGTGAAGGAAGTTTGCTCACTGGGAATAGCCCATACTTCCCCTCTCCCCCACCCTCTAATTCCCCATGCCACATATACGTGCCCATGTGTATTCACGCCTATGCCTTCTTCTAGTAGAAAGAATGTTACCGCCTGGAGAGCAGAGACTGCTTTCTCCCCCTCCCCCTTTACTCACCCACTCCCCCTCCCCAGAGCCTGGTACGATTTACAGATCTTTGTATTGAATCGAAACTATCATTCCAGCTTCAGTCAAATGATGGTCTTTCTAAGGCAATTCCTTATACTCCCACAGAGAAACCCTTTCTGGCCCGTACAAGGCTTTTCTCCTTTTCAGCAGAATTTACGCCCTTGGCCTCATTCATCACATGGCCACGTCCTTAATACATTACAATGTCCCTCAGAAGCTAAACGAGCCATTAGCGGCGGATGCATCTCCCCGTGAATGGGCTGCATCCTCTGGTTAGAATGTTCCCCCATTATTTGCCTTCCAACCCACAGCTGAAAGGGCAGCAGACTTCTCGATAACAGCGTATCTGGGAGAAACATTCTGCTCACCTTTTCTCTGAAGGAAAACCCATTGTCGCCACCCATAACCTTCTGCTGGTGAAATCAATGTTTGGACATGCAAATCTTGCTGTCATTTCGGTGGGAAATGTGTTAGTATTCAGTGCAGGGCTGTCCTTGCCTTTTCAAGATACGCAGAACCAAGCAGCCCAGCCGCAGAAGAGGCAGCGATCCCTGGTGGTGGTCCTTTCCTTCCAGTGTGCCACGGACGTGTCAGTCACTCGACCTGCCTCATCTGTCTGGACTCACCAGCGAATGTCATAGTGGCTAAAGGATTGCCCGGGGAAGCCCAGGAGCTGTTTTACTGGGGAAACTCTCACTTGCCAATAGTTATCAGCAATCCCTTTGAGAAATACTTTAATCCAGCTGATGAACCAACAAGAACTTATTAGGTCATCACTTACTGGAAGCCCAGTTACCAGGAGGAGCATCTTTCTGCCTAAAAAGCCCAGGTCTGATCAGTCAGTTGTCCGGAGGAGATGAGCGCTGCATGGGATGCAGGTGGGACCTGAATTCAAATTCAGCCTCAGATTAGCTGTGCAATCCTGCACAAGTTACTGAATTATGTCCGTAAAAGAGACATCTGCCTCACAAAGCTTTTGTGAGGGTTAACACAGATAATATGTCTGATGGCTTTGCAAGCAATTGTGACGAACTTTGACAATCTTAAAATGCTACGTAAAGATGCTGCCTTGTATTCCTATGAGGCAGTAGGTGGCGCTGCAGTGGATAGAGCATGGGGCCTGGAGTCAAGAAAACTCCTCTTCAAATCCAGCCTCAGACACTTGACTAGCTGTGTGACCCTGGACAAGTCACTTAACCTGTTTACCTCAGTTTCCTCATCTCTAAGATGAAATGAAGAAGGAGATGGCAAACAACTCCAGTGTCTCTGCCAAGAAAACCCCAAATGGGGTCATGAAGAGTTGGACAGGACTGAAATGATTGAACAACATTAATTTTTCATGTTATCACTGTTTCACTTCCCTTAAAAAAACCCAACAAAAACAAAAACACCGCCATCTGACTCCTTGGTGCCTCTTGGATAAAATCCTATCTCTCCAGCCTAGCACTGAAAGCTGCCCAGAACTGTCTGCTGCTTCTTTCTCCCTATCATGTCCGTGACATTCTGGGAGGACTGCAATCTCCCCTCTCTGTGCTTTTGCACAGGCTGGCTCTCCCCCTCCCCACCCCAGTGGAAGTGCCCCTTACTTCCAGCTCCCAGCATCCTTGGCTTCCTCCTAACAACTGCTCTGGCACCCCCTTTGTCCTGATACCTGCTCAGCAGCCTTTCCCTTCTGAAGTGACTTGGCTTTGCCTTCAGTCCACTCTGTATTTAATTATCTGCATATACTTTCTTTCCTCCAGTAGCTTAGTAGTTTGTTCGGAACAGGAAAGAGTTCCTGTTTGTCTTTTTCTGAGCAGCGTCTAGAACGAGGGCTCGTCCATAAGTCCGTCCATCTGTCCGTCTTTTACAAACATTTATTACTCTTGTCCTCCACTCCCCAACTGTCTAATTAGAAGGAAGAAAGCCTTAAACTGTCCCCCGCTGGAATGTTCTTTGAATGGGCTCACGCATTCGCTTTTTAACCAACTTTAGTAACTGGACAGATGGACAGATAAAGAATTCATTAAGTGTTTACTGTATGGCAAACACTGTGATAAGTACCTGGCATATAAATCAAGGTAAACAAGATCAGCCCAAGGAGCTTGCTTTCGATTGGAGGAAGACAAGAAATAAAGGGGACCTTGAAGGGGCCATAATAAGGCATGATGGGGGCCCAAGTGCATGGTGTAGAACTGTGTCCGGGAAGTGATATGGACGCCCGCATCTGGACAAGACGGCCTGATGGCTGGACTTCTCAGAGCTTATGTATCAGAAAAGTTTATGTTTTCATATGCTTGTATATATGCGTCCATATGTAAGTATATACACATATATATATATAAGTGTGTGTATATATATATATAAGTGTATAAGTAATATGTAAATTAACACGATATAGGAATTTGTCTAAATCTATATATTTGCATTTAAATATACTTACATATGTTTTCTATACTTTTATAAACATATACATATGTATATACATAATATGTAAATAAATAAAATATGTTTCTATGTAAATATGCTTATAAATGTGTTTATATGCTTTTATATACATATGTGTATATAGAAGTGACATGCAAACAAAACAAATTTATCTAAATTTATATATTTGTGTGTCAATATACTCATAAACATATTTCCAAATAGATGTGCATCATGTTACATGAAATATTATGTACATGATGAACTTTATGCTACAGGTATAAAATGCAATAGCATCTGTCAGTCCCAGCTGCATTAGAAGCCTGTCATCTTTGCTCTCTGGCTCCTTCTCTGCCATCTTGCCAAGACATTTGGGGTTGTCTTGCTTGCTTTCTTGGTCTTGGGACAAAGTACAGAATAATTAAAGCAGTCTTGAAGCTGACTTTTTTTCTTCCCTTGTTACAAACTAGCTATCAGAGAAGGGCCCATTCAGCAACAGAGCTTTGCCACCAACCCGAGGCCTCCTGGTCACCTCCACATAGCTCACAGCTACTAGGCTCACTTACTCTGTGGCTCACCAAGGAGCGCTTCCCTGGAGGAGGGTGGAGAATGTTCCACAACACAAAGAAAGATAGTGAAAAGGCCAGGAGGATGTGAGAGATTCAACCTGGATTGGGGAGATTCTGTAGGAGAGCAAGAGCAGCCTGATCAGAGGCCCTGGGCTTACTTCCTGAAGGAGGCAGCATCTGAAAGGAAGGACCTGGAAGAGAACTGGCTTTCCAAAGGTCAGTCTGAGGAGAGGAGCTCATTTGGGTACTGTCCATGCATGGAGAACAGCTCTAGCTTTGATAAAGGCATTTTGATTAGAGAGTAGAACACCCTTCTTTTATTTGACATGGTGTTTCCCCCCCACCCAAGTTTTCGACGCCTGCCCCACAGGTTAATACTCATTTGTCTGCTCGGTTGTTTTGGGGTTTTTTGCCCTATTGAAAAGTGAGTTGCAGATATGGGTCCTCAAAATGGACTCCAAGGATGCTGTTTGATTTTAGAATTCAAAATTGGATTTGTTTCATGTTCTCTAAGAGGTGAATTCTTATGCTTAGACTTATGCAGAATGTCGTGCCAGAGTAGCAGTGATGACAGCACAAGTTGTGCTTCCCTGCTAATTAACTCTTTGGGCCCTGGCCTAGCTGATGGATGGATCTGTTTGCTGACTTGGTGAACCTAAGACACTCGCACACGTGTGTGTGTGTGTGTGTGTGTGTGTGTGTGTGTGTGTGTGTGTGTGTGTGTGTGTTACTAGAAGAAGCTCATTGCTTAGGGAGGAATTAAGTCGCGTACATGAGGGCAATGGAACATGATTGCATTATAAGCTGTGATGAGCAACATGGCTACAAGAAGAATAGGACAAGTCGTCCGAGCTGATGCAGAATAAAATCAGCAGAACCAGGGCAACAGTTTCAGCTACAATGACCTCAACAACATACACGGAAAGAACACAGTAATTGAAACTCAACGCTGCCAAGTGCTGGTCACCAAGAGCGCTGAGATGCGGGGAGGCTAAGTCAACAAAAACAAGGTGTGAAGGTCCGCTTCCCTCTGTCCTGCACCAGAGTGGGGGATTATGGGAGGGCAGCCCCATGGATAACGCTGTGCTTTTTGTCATTGCTGTTGGTATCAATGATATTGTATTGGTTAGTCTGCTAAATATTTTATTTCTTCTCTCTTTCAACAAATGGCTCTCTGGGAGGAAGCATGGGGAATGATTCAATGCAGAAGATATAAATTTTTTTAAATTTATTTAAATGAAAGATTTACTTAAAATGGCCCCACTTCAGTCCAGTCCATGCAGTATTCCATTTGATCATGAGCCCGAGGACACAAATGCGTGTGGAATGCACTTATGACCCTCCACCCTGCAATGCACTAACTTTATCTCATTCCCACATCACAACTTTCCCCTAGAGCTGCTGTGGAGTGACAGAATCCACTTTTTGGCCAAGCATAATGGGTAGGAAAAAGCCAAGAGAAGCCACCTATGATGAATGACAAATTGACTATAATTCAGAGAATTAAACTAACATTTCACCTGGACATTTTTTCAAGTAGAAGTGATGGGATTATATTTCTTGAATTGGAAGGAGCTCCAGACAACATTTTGTTCAATCCCCTCATTTTACAGATCAGAACATTGAGGGGTATGGAGCTTAAGTGACTTGTCCAAGACCACACAGGGCCTAAGTAACAGCTAGGATTTGAACTGAGGCCCTGTGACACTAAATATACCACCATTTACTCCACCACACTTCCTCCTCACCCCCTGCCATCTTCTATATCCTCTCACCCACTGGTCCCTTCTTTCCTGGCTATATACATGCCCAAGTCATTGTCATCTTTAAAACACTTTCATTTGATCCCCCTTTCCCCTAATCTATTGACTTTTATGGGATAGCTGGCACAGTAGAGGGCAGAGTAGGGCCCAAAATATCTTGACAAATTACTTGGTTCTGAATAGAAGGTGAAATGTCATAGAGATAAGTATAAAGTGTGATGATGGAGTTTGAAGAATCAGCTTCCCAAGTGCAAGATGGGGGGGTGGTGGGTCTACGAGAAGACTGGGAGTTGGGTGAATGTCAACTTCAGTCTGTGTCAGCTGTGTAGTTATGGCAGACCAAAAAGAAAACAGAATAGCAAATGTCATCTTGGGCTGCATTGAGAAGCAGTGTCCAAGAGGAGAGAGCCCCAGCCTTTCTGTTTTGCTTGGTTCTAGACAGAACAAATACGGAATGCTGCCTTCAGCTCTAACTCTGCACCTTAGGGGGGACATTAATCAACTGTAGGACATCTACTAATGTGCAATGAGAATGGCGAAGGGCATTAATCCCATGTATATGAGGAACAATTCAAGGAACCTGAGAGATTTAGGCTAGAGAAGACAAGGCTTAAGGGACATGGTAGCCATATTCAAATACCTAAAGGACCGACCTGTGGAAGATTGATTAGACTTATTCCAGCAAAGAGGTAAATTTAAGCTGAATCTCAAGCGAGGCTTCCCATGGGAGAGCAGCTGCCTCGGAAGATGGTGGATTTATCTCCCAAGAAATTCTTAAGCCAAAATGTATGTCCACTTGCTCTGAGATACAGAAGGTGCCACTGTTCATCTTGGATTGGACCAGATGACCTCTCTGGTCCCTTCCAGCCCTGAAATTTGGTGAACGTGGATTCTTACCAGCTTTGGGTGTAAACATAGTGGGTATTTTAATAAAGGTTTGTTGAATTGACCTGAATTTGCTGAATTGCAGGGATTTGGGGAATCAAGGATTAGTATGTAGGGTAAGGTATGGAATACTTGGGAAGATGTGTGAGAAATTGGACCTGGCACCGGACTTGAATGAGCATGTTTTATTTGAGGGGGATCACTTCCCACACTGCATCTGAGCCTGTCCTTTGGAAGGGACTATGAAAACAGTTCCCCATTAGGACCCATCTTCCTGGAAAGAGCTTTTCTACTCTCCTACTTTCCTCTTTGTCCAGTCCCTGAAGGCATCTGTCTTTCAAGGGCATCCAGGATGGCTGGAAATACTGGCTAACATTTCTTCTTTGAATTAAATCATTATTCCTCAATATTGACTGTAACACATCAGGGAGACGAGGGTTTAGAATGTTCGTTAACTCAGAAGTCCTAGCCATGAAAGCCTGAATAGCATTTGAATGTCAGCACAGCTGGCGATGAAGAGAGTTCTCCATTTGGGTATTGTAGGTCGTGTGTTCCAGTTTATGTTGTTCACTTGCAGCCAGGTGGACAGGGAGATGGGCCCAGAGAGGACACGAAATAGAGAGCAGGCTGGCATGAGCAGCCTTGTTTCCAACTCCAGGCTTTCACTAAGAGCCCAAACCCAGCTTTTCAGTTCATTTTATGTCAGCGAGACCTAGAGTCCTACCGCCTCTGAAGAACCACAGCTGAGCATCCCACAGGTGGCAAGAGGTGCCTGGCGTGATGGGTATGAGCCACTTACCCCCATGTAACCAACAGGAGCCCTGAAGAGGAGGATGAGGAAGGATGACGTGCGTGCTACAAAGACAAGATGGGCTGATCATGTCGTTGGAGTGAGAGATGATGGGGAGACGGCTTCAGGCTCTCCTTCTACCCCTGCGATGTTGGGAGTAAGCAAGGAAGCCTTCTATTCCACACAGGCTTGCATGCATTAATGGTCTGCTGTATTTTATAGTAAGAAGTAGCATGGTAAAGTATAAGGGACCAGCCTTAGAGTGAGAGGAAGACCTGAGTTCGAGTCTTGGCTCTTATAAATCTTGACTTTGGGACACTGGGCCTGTCCTATAACCTCATTCCCCCAGGAAATTTACACACATATCTATCTGTCTCTCTGTCTATCTGTCTGTCTGTCTGTATGTATACATACATATTGATTCATTTATATTGGAACTATATAAGACGACTGAATAGCAGAGAATTTACTATTTTCCTTTAAAAAAAGGGACTTTCCCCAGAGTTCCCTATGTTGAAAAAATCACAAATATGGCCCTAAAATGAACACAGCATTGTGCTCAACCCTGGAGACAAAGAAGAAGACATGTTTCCTGCCCTCAAGAAGATTATCCTCTCCTGTGGATTCTCTGCATTTATCTCAAGTTCAGGACCTCAGGAGTCTGTGGTGGCTTCTGTACAGGTACGCCGTCCACCAAAGCAGGTCATGGATCTACTCCTGCTCAGCAGGAGTTCCCGTGGGTGAACAATGCCTCACTCACCCTCCACGGACCCTCCAGGGATTCAGATTTCCCATAGTGAGCACTGGAAGAAGACTAGAGAAAATACAGACAAAGAAAAGACAAAGAAGAACAACATGACCAGGGTCAGGCTGGGCCAGGCCAGGTGGAACACACTGGGAAACTTTGGGATTTGAGATGCAAACATGGAAATCAATAATTCAAGGGAAAAAATCAGCAAATGAAGTCCAGTGCAGACCAGTGAGAAGGTCACCTGTTCACTGGTTTCTTGGGGAGTCTTGGTGGAGCACTGGGGCATGTGCTTGTCCAGCATGACAGCTTAGGAAGGCAACATTGCTCAAGGCAAAGAGCCCTGCATTTGGATCAGAGGGCCAGAGCTTAGGCCTGCCTCTTCTATATGGGTCACACCCTGAACTGCAGGAAGCATTTATTAAGCACCAGCTGTGTGCAAGGCACTGTGAGAAGTGCTGAGGGTACACAGACAGCAGACCCTGCCCTCTTACTTTGGGTGTCTAGGGGAAGGGAGGGGAGATGATGGAGGCAAGAAATGAGCACAGATGAGGAAATACAAAATATGCCCAGACTAAATCCAAATAAGACTCCCAGAGAGCGAGGGACTTGGCCAAGCCTTCGCACAGCAGTTTCTTCATCTGTGGCACAAGGGAATTGGATGACCTGAGCTCCCATTCAGCTGCACCTCAGTGGTGATGCAAACCTGGGACCAGCTGCAGCAGTTGCCAAATGAGCCTGTGTGTTCAGGGCTTCTAGGGCCATCCTTTTCAATCGGAGTCACAAATGGACCTTCCAGGATTATTTTCCTTTGGATCATTAAGGTTTGGATTTTTTTGTTTTGTTTCCTTCTCCCTGGTTATCTGTGACAAACATGTTTTCAGCCTCCTTCCTAAGCCTGACATGAGGAGGAGTTTGCCAAGGCCTGATTTCCATGGATCTCAATTCCCCAACCTTTTATGGAAGGCCTATTATGTGCTAGGCATTGGGAGTTTGGGAGGAGAGAGGAGAGGAAGACAAACAGAATTTACTCCTCCATCGCCCTCTCCAAGCAGAGTGCCATGCCCCACGGGCACATTGGTGAATGGCCTTCTCATCTAGCACAGCTCACTGTTGTTGTGAGCTAGAGACCATTAGGACATTGGTGGGAGCTCCGGCCAGCTTGCTTATAGCCTTGCTAAGCCAGCCTCATTCCCCATTGTATCTTTCCTGGAGCCAATGCTAGAAAGAAGCCACGTTTACAAGTGGCTCTGATTTGTTACAGGACGAATGAGAGGTTGGTAGCAAACAGGAGGGGCCTGGGAACAACAACCCCAAAATAGTCAAATAGAGTCCAGGTCAGGATGGGGCCCCTCCCTTTGTGATATCCCAGCCCTGCCCATTGCTATATTTTTTGAAGGATTAGGAGCTTCTCTCTATTGGTTCAAGGCAAGCCTGGCCTGCTGGTCAGGACTATCTAATAGTGTGTATTTAAAAAAGAATAAGGAGCTGGCATCAGAACTTTGGGCCCTGGCATTTCAGATTGAATTTCAAGCTTTACTTGCCACAGAAGGCAAGCACTCCCAGGCCCTGACTGAATGATGTGACGCTGTCCACAGGGAATGCATCTTGGTAGACAGTTTTCACGCCCGGCATCCCAGCCAAAGCCATAAGGAATATTAAAAACAGGGAGTGAAAGTCTCAACTTGGCAGATTTAATTTGTCGTGGGGATGTCTGCAATATAAAAAGAAGCGTGTGGCCCAGCAGGTTAAAGAGGAGAGGAGGGAGGAAAGTGGAAGGAGTCCATCCCTATGCAAAGAAGGACCCCTGTGGGGCTTGGCCACACCCAGAAATCCTGCCTTGAGGAACACAGAAAAGAGGCTGCCCATGACAGAATCCTGGAGGATAGGGCAGGGAGAATCCGTAGAGCTTTCAGGAGGGGTCTTCAGGTGGCCTCAAGGGCCTTCACCAACCTGGCCTCCTTCTGCTCAGGGCTCTCCAGGGAATTAATGTTCTTGCTAGAAAGCTATTTGGAAGAGAAATGGGCCACCATATTGGAAGTCTTTGAGAAGAGGATGGATGACCACTCGTCAGATGTTTTGTGGGGGGGGATTCCTTTCTGGATGGATGGTAGGCTAACTGACCACCTCAGAAATTTAGTGAAGGAATTGTGTTTCCCCTCGAGATCACAGAATTGACTTAGAAAGGGATTTTGGGGGCAAATATTCTAACTTGTTTATTTAGGCCCAGGGAGGTTCAGTGATTTACCCACAGTCACAAAGGTCATAAGCATCATAGGCAGAATTTGAATCCAGATCCTTTGGCAGTGTGGTGTAGTTTATAGTGTTAGGTTTAGAATCTGATGAACAGGAGATTGTGGCTTACCTCTCATACGTTTCCCTGAGTGCCCTGCAGGCTTCTCTGCATGGAGCCCTTGCCTAATACATGTTGGTTGTATCACATTTTATCATGGCTGAAAATAATCGCCAGTTAGCTGTCTAAGAGAAGATTTCCCTTTCTGAAAGAGGAAATGCTTTACAGACAGGGCTACTAGGTGGAGCCATAGTACATAGAGTGCCAGGCCTACAGTCAGGAAGACAGGATCCTGAGTTCAAATCCAGCTTCGGGCATTCACTACCTGTGTGACCCTGGACAAGTCACTTCACCCTGTTTGCCTCAGTTTCCTTATTTTTAAAGTGAGCTGGAGAAGGGAATGGCAAACCACTCCAGTATCTTTACCATGGAATCCCCCAACGGGGTCACAGAGCATTGGAAACGACTGAGCAAAAGCGTCATAGACAGAGGCTCCTTCCTCTCCAAGTTCATGGAGGTGGGTGGGAAATGGTGAGTTTGGGAGACAGCTGAGCACCCACTTTGGCTGACTTGGTTTCAGACTCAGCTCATTTGAGGAGGGAACTCAGGTCTGGTTCTCTTGGGTGCTGTTTTCTCTCTTCTTCCATGATGAAATCCCAGAAACACCTTGTCCCACATTGGTGGGTGTCTTCTAACGAGTTTTTTTTTTTTAACCAGATTTTTTTTTTTACCTGAGATGTCCTTAGTGTGTGGAACTACCCACCAATCAACAAGCAGTTATTAAGCACCTACTGTGTGCTATGGTTACATGGTAATGCGCTAACAACAAATAAGTATAAAAATCTGTATTTCCTATTGATGAGACAGTGCCCTTTGCAGATTAGTACCTACTGTGCAAATTATCATCTGAGATAGTTGCCTAGTGATCTTAGGCTTGACTGAGATCACACCACCATGATGTATCAGAACTGGAACCCAGGACTTACCTACTGAGGCTCTCTCTTTCTGCTATTCAGTGCTGCTCCATTTATCAAATTGTAATAAATTAATGTGCAAAACACCTTTGGGCTGCAAACTCAGCCAACCTGCAGGTCAAACACTAAATCCTGGGGTTCTGTATTTTGTAAATCTGTTCTTTTGAGAATGGCTAGAACTACAATGCATTAGCCAGTCATGCTTGAACTTAGCTTGGGAAACCATCCCAGTAAAGGTTCTGTCAGTTAGAGAAGAGAAAGGAGAAACATTTAGAACAGCAAGTGACGGTACAAACCTGTAATGACTTTCTAAGCTTCCCTATAAAGAGTTATTTAATCACTATGTGAAGCTCAGTCAACATTTCGCTTATGTTATCATGAGAGAAGGAAAAAAAAAAACACATTTCTCGTTAAATCCCACCCTACATATATTGGAAGAGCGGGTTTTCCCACAAATAGCATTGCTCGAGCTGTTGGGGGAACGTAATCCATCAAGTGGCTTCTATTTCATTTTCATCACTGTTCTTGAGACCCACTTTCTCCCCGTTTGTGAATGTTGTGACCATCGGTTCCTTCCTTGCCCCTTTGTGTCCATCCAGTGGTCTTGTAGGACCTTTGGGTGTCAACCGCAGTGGAGATGAGCATCAGAGATAGAAAACCTGCCCATCTGAGCGCATCACCAGTGAACCTCGAGTTCAGTTTGTTTTCAAATGTGGGATCGTTTCTGGCTTAATTACATAACAAGTCTCACCAACGATTATTTTAGATAAACTCCAGCTTCCTACGTATTTTCAATAAATTCGCTGTTAACAAAAGTAAAACTTCCGAGTTAAATTACCTCTCTCTCTCTGAGTTCATTGCAAGTAACTCGGGTAAATTTACTGTTGTATCCTTCAGTTCTCCTTGGCTACACTAAGCGATCACTTTGGCCCTTGTCAGCCATCAAGACTTTCCCTCAAGCATCTCTCTCTTTCCCTGACTGGGCCATAAATTGTTGCTGTCCCTGGATGGCTGTCCTCCACCGGGGAATGTAGCGGCTGGTCATAGACCTCAGAGATGGGCATTGTTAAATCTCACGAAGGCTCATAAAAACAGTTATGGGTGGATTGAAAGGGAAACATCAGCTTTTTTTGTTTATACTGCACAGCTGAGGGTATGGCATCCAGGGGAAGGCCAGGGGAGGTGGAGGCACAACTGCCCTGGCCCCATCCCCTCCATCACCAATTTGGAAGTAGAAGCAGCTGCCCGTTGGGGAGTGGCTCAGCTCCTCCCAGGCCTGGTCTCTGGGAGGCCTGTTTAGAAGCTAAGTAGCAAGGAGCCTGGTACATAGGCTCACCATCCTTTTCCTCCCTGTCATATTTGTGGTCATTCTCTTTCTTTCCCAGAAGGCAGAGGGTGACTGGTAGTCAGAAAAATCTGAATTCTAATTCTGCTTCAGACAAATGCTTGTTGTGTGATCCTGGACAAGTAAATTAACTATCTCACCCTCACTTTCTTTGTCTGCAAAATGGAGTAATAATAGCATGTGGCTTCCAGCAGAATGGGCAGCTTTCTGGCACAGTGAATAGACTACTCCTCTCCCTGAGTTCAAATCCAGCCTCAGACACTTACTATAGATGGGTGACCCTGGGCAAGTCACTTAACTTTGTTTGCCTCAGCTTGCTCATCTGTCAAATGTGCTGGAGGAGGAAATAGCAAACCACTCTAGTGTCTTTGCCAAGAAAAAACCGAATGGGGTCACGAAAACTGAAAAAGGACTAAAGATGGAAGGTCTGTCTTGCTTTTGTACTTCTGACCCTAGTGTTTGGCACAGAGTGCTTAACAAAGTGTTTATTAAATTTAATGAGTTAAATATTAAGTGAAATGAATTAAATTAAATGTCATAGCCTTCCTTTTACCAATGGGGCAAGCCGCATTCATCCTGCCTTTTTTCTTTTAGCTAACATGTATTACATCTATTACAATGATGCCGTTTGTTTTTGCATTACAGCCATTTCCAGGTAGATTCTCCCCAATCATTGAGCACATCTTAGTAACAAACGAGGAAAATCGGGGTGTTGGAGTGATGGTCAGACAGCATCCTTCTCCGAGGGGAGAGCCAGAGAGGTCATTCCTTTTTATTCAGAATTCCTCCTGCCTAATTCCTCAGCAGATCTTTCTTTTTCAGCCTCCCTTTGAGAATACAAAGGATATTGTATTGATCCCTCACTAAAGAAAAGCAGATGCTAGGGACAGCTAGGTGGTGCAGTGAGCAGAGCACCGGCCCCTGGAGTCAGGAGGACCTGAGTTCAAATCCGGCCTCAGATACTTGATACAATTCCTAGCTGCATGACCTTGGGCAAGTCACTTAACCCCAATTGCCCTGCCTTCCCCCACCAAAAAAAAAATCTTAAAAAAAGAAGAAAAGCAGACACTGTTTTCTCTGAACAGAAACATGTTTATCTTTGGGAAGGACCCTTTTCAAGGAGCAGCCAAGCACATGGAAAGGAAGATGTGTAGACAGGTGTGCAATTCCTCCATGTTCCTGAAGGACAGTGCCAAGCATGGCCGCGATCTTTCTGTCTCTGCCTGATCTGTGTGGGTTCTGTGCCTAGAAGCCTGGCTAAAACATCAGTGTGGCACCACCCTTGATAAACGTAGGCTCTTCTTTTGTTCGAACACTGAGCACTGTGAAATGGTTAGAATTTATTACCATGGAATGACTTCACATTCTCTTAGTTTGATTTAATGAGTTTCTAGAATGAACTTTAATGAACGTGTTATTAGCAAACGTTAGCCCTAATTCTGAGTGCTGGAAAAGGATGCTTTGGCGAAGGACAATTATTTTTATCCAATCAAAAACCCATTTTTCCAAGGCTTTATAATCACCTCAGAGATGTGTGTATTGGTGTGAGTGTTGGTATAAAAGCTGATTATCATCCTCAGAAATCTTCTAATAAGAGCTAATTAACTAAGGCACCCTCAGAAAATAGCATTTGTGCTTTTTGCCAATCCTTGGAAAGTGGCAGCACCAGAATGCTTCTAGTGATGGTGTCTCTCATTTTGCCAACAAGCCTCATCCAGGGAACCTGTTGGCGCATTAAAACCTGTCCTGGCCTTCCCATGCAGGCCTGGATTTCTTTATCTTCTTGTCAACTGCTTGACATTACAGGAGCAGGATGGATCCTTCCATGTGTGAGGAAGGCCTTTGTAGCAGACTGGCCTGTCCCCCTCACACACTCTGAATTAGGGGATCAGAAGGCTGGCAGCTTCCAGTACCTGATTTGGCATGACAGTAATCTAGTGTGCGTGAAGCACATCAAGGTGTTTTCCAAGTCTGTTTCCATGGTAACCTTCACAGTTAGGGAGTGGAGGACAGGGAATTGTCATGGTCCTACAACCTCTGACTGCCTGGGTCCTGTGATACCTGCCACAGGCAGGTCTGGGAGAGCAGGGCTGGGCTCACAAGGTAGGATGGAGGAGGCAGCTTCCATTGAACTGGTGCCATGCAGGTGTGCATGCCAGGACGTAGGATTTTCTGAGTGCCTGAGACCCTAGGCTGCCTCTAACCCAGTCCTTCTCCAGGTGCATGCCCAGCAGAGGAGCATACAAATAAAGATGCGTAACCTGACTCCACAGTGCTTCGTGACCAATTCAATCGGACAGTGATTTACAAATGGTTTACTAAGCATGTTGGTGATGCTGGCAGCTTTGGATACAGAGGCCAAAATGAAATTTTCCCTGCCGTCAAGAAGCTTACATCCTATCTCGGTACAAGGGTAGAAATAAGAAAATACAAAAGAAATGCAAATTCATTTCAAGACAGACAGCAGGAAGAACTGGGAGGATCAGTTAAGACTTAGTCTAGGCCAGGTCCATAAACTGTGCTGTGGAGGTATCAAAGGCATGGACAGATTACATTCTAGACACAGGGGACAGCTTTGCAAAAGCATGGAGGTGGGAGATACCGGGATCATGCTCCAAGTGATAACTTTACATCCAGGGCCCAATAACTTGAAATGCTTCTCCAATCTTTACTGTGCTTGAGTGCACAAAGTGACTCTTGAACCCCTGGCTCTCTTGCTTCCCTTCCCTCCTGGATGCCTCACTCCCAGGATGCTGTAAAATGGCCACCCCACAGTATCAGCCCAGAGAATGTCCCTCCCTGTTTTGATAACCCACCCTTGTGCAGATTTGGAAGGAGAGGCTGGGCCCCTTCCCCTCAGCGCCATTAGCAGCAGGTTCTATCTTTTTGTTCCTATAGTTTAGCTCTATCCCTATGCCAGCAGTGGTGGGCGTGAGGGCAGAAGCAGCAGCTGACAGGCTTTAAAATGGCCAGGGAGGGGGAGAATGAAATGTGTGAATTAGATGGAAACATAGATGTTAAGATGGAAGGGGTGTGGTGAGACTGTTGTTCTTGTCATATGATGGGACTGTAAGGAGGAGAGGGAAGGGTCTGGGCACGTAATGTTCCACAAGGACATTTGGAGGCTTCTTTTACTTATTAGGAAATGCAATGTCTGTTTTTGTCTGTGGCCTCACTGGGACAAAGATTTTCCCACTCAGTATCTTTTGTAACCTGATGATGAGAAGGGAGACCAATCAAAAATGTGAGGGGTTTGCATAGAAGTACAGGGATGCCCATAAATATTATGTCTGAATTTGACTTCTCCCACCCCCTGTTTTTTTAATTGGCTTCAACAATTGTTGAATGTTAAAGGCAGAAGGATCCTTAGAAATTATCTAATCCAGAAAGCAGAAAATTGGGGAAAAAATGTTTGTAGCAAGTATCTCTGATAAAGGCCTTATTTCTCAAGTTTATAGAGAACTGAGTCAAATTTGTAAAAATAAGTCATTCCCCAATAAATAAATAGTCAAAGAAAATGAACAGGTAGTTTTTAGACAAAGAAATCAAAGCTGTCTATAGTCATGTGAAAAATGCTCTAAATCACTATTGATCAGAGAAATGTAAATCAAAATAACTGAGGTACACAACAAAACAACCACCTCACACGTATCAGATTACATGACAGAAAAAGAAATTATAAATGTTGGAAAGGATGTGGGAAAATTAGGACACTAATGCACTGTTGGTGGAGTTGTGAACTGATCCAACCATTCTGGAGAGCAATTTGGAATTACACCCAAAGAGCTATAAAACTGTGTATACCCTTTGATCCAGCAATGCCACTACTGGGTCTATATCCCAAAGGAAAAAGGACCTACTTGTATAAAAATATCTAAAGCAGCTCTTTTTGTGGTAGCTAAGAATTGGAAATGAGGGGGATGCCCGTCAACTGGGGAATGGCTAAATAAGTTGTGGCATATGATTGTAAGGGAATATTATTGTGCTATGAGAAATGACAGGAAGGATGATTTCAGAAAAACTCAGACTTATATGAAACGATGCAAAGTGAAGTGAGCAAACTAAGAGAACATTGTACACAGTAACAGCAATATTGTATGATGAAGAAATGTGAATGACTTACACAGTGATTCAAGACAATTACAAAGGACTAATGATGAAGCATACTGTCCGCCTCCAGAGAAAGAACTGATGTCGTCTGAATACAAACTGAAGCAGGCTAATTTTCCCTTCTTCCTCCCTTCCCTATTCCTTCCTTCCTTCCTCCCTTCCTTTCTCCTTTCTTTCTTTCTTTTTTTCTTTCTTTCTTCCTTTCTTTCTTTCTTGTATAAAATGACTAATATGGAAATGTTTTACATGATTGTTTATATATAACCTATATCCAATTGCTTACCATGGCAGGGAGCGAGGAAGAGAGGGAGGGAGGGATAGAATTTGGAACTCAAAGTTTTTTTTTTAAATGTTAAAAATTGTTTTAACATGTAATTGGGGAAAAATAAAATATTTAAAATTTTTAAAAAATAATTGTTTAGCCCAGCAGCCTCATTTTACAAATAAGGAAACCAGACCAGAATAGTGAAATGACTTGCCTAATGTCACATATTTTAAAATATTTTCCATTTGTATAGTGGGGCTAAGGATATTTGGAGAGTTATTGTGAGCAAAGACCCTGCAGACCTTCCTAAGCTATAGAAACGGGAGCTGGGGTTATGACCACTTCCAAAGGTGATGCCCCAGAAGGTCTCAGTAAAAGTTCACTTTAAGCGCCTGAAGGGATAGGCAAGTTTTGCAAAAGGGAACATAACACTTATTTTATTTTTTTAATTTTTAAAATTTATTTTTCATTTTCAACATTTGCTTTTATAAGATTTTGAGTTCTAAATTTCCTCCCTTCCCCCCTCCCCAAGATGGCATGCAATCTGATGTAGGCTATCCATGTATGATCATATTAAACATATTACCACATTAGTCGTGTTGTGAAAGAAGAATCAGAACAAAAGGGGAAAACCATGAAAAAGAAAAGCAAAAAAACACAAACAAGGAGAAAATAGCATGCTTGGATTTGCATTCAGACTCCAGCGATTCTTTCTCTGGATATGGGTGACATTTTCCATCATGAGTCTTTCGTAATTGTCTAAGATCCTTGCATTGCTGAGAAGAGCTAAGTCTAACAAAGTTGGTCATTGCGTGTGAACAGACATTTATTAATTACATACTGTGTTCCAGGAATTGTGCTAAGTGGTTTACAAATATCTCATTTATCCTCACAACGACTTTGGGAGATAGGTACTATTGCTATCCTAATTTTACAGTTGAGGAAACTGAGGCAGGCAGAGTCACACCGTCCAGGTCCAGTGTTCTGTCCACCTAGATGTGGATAGTATTCTGCAGTAGGTAACTTGGAAAACAAAGGGATGAAGCTGCAGACTTGTGGATGAAGCAAGGGCTTAGAAACATTCCTTGAATCTCCAATGTGCACTTTCTTAAGTGTTAGAATAGAGCATTCAGCAGCCAATGACCCGGATGCCTGCTCTGTCCGAGGTGCTGAAGAGCATGCAGAATCGTGATGAACTTAACAGTGTTTCTTCCCTGAAGGAAGGAGCCAGATCATATTGTAGGAGGAGAAATAACACACGCACAAAAATAAGTCTAGAACCTATGGGTTTCTGAGGACCTGGATGTGCATGCTCCTTCCAATCAATACATGAAACATTGTAGGCCGTTAATACATACATGTATTCGGTAGAATTTTGTAGAAGTTTATTTCATTGTTTGCTTTGTACAATGCAAACCTTGCCTTAATTTTCAGGTACTAAGTCCCCTCAGATGGAGTATAAGACAGACTCCTTATTCTGAATAACTTGGTGAAAATCTTCTCTGTTTTTTTATGTATGATGGAGATTATCCAACCTGACTGATATCTATAGGGCACTTTGAGCTTAGCCAAGTCCTTTGTAAACATTATTGTGTGTGGCTATGGTCTCCACTTTACAGATGAGGAAACCCATGCTTCAGTGATGTAAACAGTTTGCCCCAAGTCAGCAGCACTTGTTAGGAGCCCATAACTAGCACTGACCCACCTCTTCGTCTTCCTTGGCTAGGCTACTGTGCCCATACTGGCCCGTACTTCCATCTGCATCCTCAGCTCATCACTTAGGAAGACTCTTCTTACCATTTCCCAAAGCAGTGAGTCTGTTCTGTTGCTGTGTGTGTATGTTATTAAATGAGATGTAAAGAGCTCTTTGCCAGGAGACCATTATCAAGTGGGAGCCCAGATCACCATTTGAATAGAGCCTGGGTGCCTTAAATGAAGTCATTAGTTTCATGGAGAAGACTCTTTTGCTTCCAGAGGGAGACGTTTTTTCTTCTCATACAGTCAGGCCCAGGCCTCCCATCAAAGTGGTATATTTGAACCTGAAAATTTATCTGGGAAATACATTGTGCACATCCTGAGAACATCATTAGACACTGAGAGCATCCTCAGTTTACCAATGGGACATTTTTGAAGCCATTATGAAGCTAAACGGAAAGAACAGTGACAGAGTAGTTTGTTTCTTATAAAAACCCAAAACTTCACCATAATCTCTCTCTGGATAAGAATTAAGAAAAACATCCTAGTTTCTTATGTGTGAAGTAGAACAGTTAAAATACCTCTAATTGAGGATAAATAAAATGCTGATGATAATTTTCCTGTTGTTTTAGGCATCTAAGTAAAATTTGGTTTTTTGAAATCATTCTGACTTTTGTTCACATAATTGTTTTTGTGTTTGTCTAAAAGATCTGCTTCTGGGGTAACTTGTATTCTCAAGGGGCATCTTGTCCTGAAAGTCCACAAATGTCTGACCTCATGAGGGGATCAAAATCTTGCCATCCACTTGGGACTGGCTCCTTTGTTCCCATGTTTGAGCATTTGAAGTGGTATTCCCGCCTCAGCTTTCCAGAATGTTGTTTGGTCTGCTAAAATAGTAAGCATCGGGGGCAGCTGGGTGGCGCAGTGAGTAGAGCACCAGCCCTGGAGTCAGGAGGACCAGAGTTCAAATATGACCTCAGATCCTTGACATACTCATTAGCTGTGTGACCTTGGGCAAGTCACTTAACCCCAATTGCCCTGCCTTCCCCCCTCCAAAGGAAAAAAAAAAACCTAAAATAGTAAGCATCGATGTGACATCATACAGGCAATTAATCATCTGCCTGCCAAACCAACTTTTTTACATCTGGGCTTATACTATTGCTGTCTTCAGAATGGGTGTTAAATATAAATAATTCCTGTTGTTTGTGTTGTTTTGTAAACTAATATAACAAGTCATGTGAATAAGAATCTGTGAGTAGCATATGAAGTTTTAGATTGTTAGATTTCCCAAATCCCAGCATTTGTGAGATTTAAGGGATCATCACTGACATCTCACCTAGTCATGATAATATGCCTGACAGCTGGCCATAATCCTGTGCTCGAAGACCTGTAAAGAAAAGGAACTCACCACTTTGGAGGTAAACCATCCCCATTTTTATAGCCCTCTTTGTCAGGATTTGTTTTCCTGAGAGAATGCTAACATGTGCCTGCTTTAAACTCCTCTCCCACCCCTATCCCCCCAATTGCTCCTGAGGTCCAGTGAGGTGCTACGATAATAGTAATGACCAGCATTCGTGTGACACTTTAAGAGTGTAAAGTGCTTAATACATGTTATCTCTGTTGACCATCACAACAGCCCTGGCTGGTAGGTACTATAACTCTCTCTGTTGTACACATGATAAGATCAAGGCTGACAGAGGAAGTGACACACTCAAAATCACACACACATACACATGTATGTAAGTCTGTGAAGCAGGATTTGTCATCAGGTCTCCCGGACTCCAAATCCCACACATTGTTCAGGGTGTCTTGTTTCCTATGAAGGCTCGCTTTATTTGCAGGTACTAGAATTTCCTCTAAGTGGGGACGTGTTTTGTTCCTTTTCTGCCTTCCTAATGTAATGAAAATGATTAGATGCTGTGGGATTCATTAGCAAATAGCCCCAGAAAACGAGGAAAGCACACTGAAAGCTTAGGTTCTCGTGACACTGTGCCAAATTAACGGAGATGAATAGATACAGGGTAAATAATCCCAGTTTGCCGCTAGCTTATTATGGATTTGTTGATAGGAAATAAAGTGCCTGCCCATTTCCAGCACACTGATTTGATAACCTGTTTGTATTACTTAAGTGACATCCTATGAAACTGTTGTCCAAGTAAAGTCATTTATAACAGACGAGGATATAGAAACTTCTCCCCCAAAAAGAGTTTTCTAAATTGCTTTGCTTAGAGCTATGAAGGCTGCCAGAAAGGACAATCTCTCATATTGAATTTTCTCAGTCACGGGAGTGTCCATAGAGCAGGATGGGGAACAGCCTTGTGATTTAAGACTATTTAATGCCCTAGTTGCCATAAAATAGAATGATATAACCTCCAGTGGGCTAATGGAACATCTGACTACAGTTTCCTGATATCCCAAACTAGGAAGGTGATTTATCATCTATCAGATCTGAAAAGATCATAGTCAAAAGAGGAGGGCAAATGAACTGGAGCTATATGGCAGAAAATTAGTCTCAAATACTTATCAAGTCTACTGACCTTTTTAGTTTTCCAATCCAAACTCATCTGCGTGTGCTTGAAGTTTCTTCTAGTTTTGACTTTGTTTCTTATAGATATATAGATAGATAAGTCTTTGATTTGGATCTTGGAATAGCACCTAGTTCCTTCACATACCCTAGGGCAGTGCATACTCAAGCCAGATCAATCTGTCCTAATTTGGAAGGAGACTTGGGTTTATACAATCACAAAACCTCAGGGTTGGAGGGGATCTTAGCAGTCATCTAGCCCAGCTCACACTTGATAACAATCCCTAACACACCCAACAGAAGGTCATTGAACCTTTGTTTGAAGACCTATAGTGAAAAAGAATGGTAGCCCATTCTGCTCTCGATGAACATCTAATTGTTATGAATTACCCACAATATTTGACCCTTCTCCTTCTACCCATGGCTGCTAATTCTGCCCCTGGGACAAAGCCAAACCAGGCTAAGTCCTTCTCCACACAAGAAGAGTCCCTCAAACACTTAAAGAGAGCTGCCATATCCTCCCTCTAGCTCCTCTTCTCCAGGCTGAACCCCCTTGTTTTTTCAACTGATCCTCATGTGGCATGAAGTCAAGGCCCTTCACCATTGTAGGTTGTTTGGTATGGGCACTCCAGTTTATCAGTATCCTTCCTAACATGTGATGCCCAGAGGTTTTCATGCATACCTCACTGTGTCTGGTTAAATATTTAAACAAACATACAACTATCTCTTAATCTCTCTGGGCTCAGTTTCCTCATCTGTAATTTTGAGATGAAAATATATATTTTACCTTCCTTACAATGTTGCCATTTTATATAGTAAGAATGGACAAGTTGGGTACCACAAGAAGGTGGATAGCCTTGGTTACCAGGCTGAAGAGCGTGAATTTTACCAGTTTGACAGTAGGAGATAACTGAAGAGTTTTCAGCAGAGGAGTCACAAGATTAGATTTATGCATCTGGAAAATTAGATTGGCAGCTCTGGAAGGGGTAGATTCAAGAGAATAAAGACAGGATTTCAAGTTAGGTGGCAGTTGTAAAAAGTCCTCACATTTTGGAATGCAATCGATGGGAAGAGAGAGCCAAGGGTGAGTCGGGAGAGGAACTGGAGGGTTAGAGTTGTTAATGACTGGATGTGAGAGTTCAGGACCAGTCAAGTTTCAAAGAAAAGGCATCAAAAACCACTAGGGACTGACAACACAGCCTTCCTATGTTCATTTTCTCAATGAGAAACCGGAAGCTCAAAGAAGTCAATCCGTTTCCAACCCTACTAGTGAACAGCAAGTGCTGAGGCCCAAACCGTGGCTGCTTTTCCCACTCTGCAGCCATTAATTTGAATTAATAAGGTTTTGGTGTTCTGTAAATATTTGAGTGTAGATAAATATAGATGTGAAACCATATGCCAGAGCAAAGTCAGTTTTGCAGTTTCTTCGTTTCTCTTCAGACTGCAAAGAAACATCTGAAATTCAGTCTGTCTCTCCTCTCCTCTCTTCTCTAGAGAAGCAGCAGCAAAGACAAAGGGGGAAAAGCTCAAGCAATCACTCATTTCCTTTATCTACCAGAATTTTCTTTCTAAAGCCTTTTTCACTCCACTGGATTCCATTCAGATTTACTCCTGGTTTTAAACCTACTGCTCTCCCATAGAGAGAGAGGAGGGGAAGGAGGGGAGGAGAAAGAAGAAGAGAGAAGGAGGGAGAGAGAGATAAAGAGAGGGGAGAAGTACGGAGGGACAGAGAGAAAAGACAGAATGTTTGAGGGAGATTTGAGTCAGGTAAGACAGCTGGGAAGGTTTCAATTCCATTTAACAATTTTTTGTTTTTTAAATTATTGACCTTAAGTCTCTGTGGAGATACAAAGACAAACACCCCAAACAGTCCCTCCCATACACTCTAGAATCTGACTTTCATGGCCTCCAAGCTCTTTGCCGCAGATGACTCTCCACCATCTGTCTCTGAGCTTGTTATTGGCTGTCCCTCCTGCCTGGAATGTTCTTCGTCCTTGTCCCTCTGCCTTTGAGTTTTTCTGCCTTCCAGTCTCAGGTCAATCCCCACATTCTTCAGGAGACCTTTCCCATTCCTGTCTTGGCACCTTTCCTTCTGCCCTTACCTTCCATTCAGTCTGTATGCATATTACATGGCTTAGTAATTTGCTTGTTGCCTCCTCCATTAGAATTCGAGCTCCTTGAGGGCAGGCCAGAGCTTTAGACATTCTGTGTATATCCAGCACTCAGTATAGTGCCTGGCATATTGTAAGTACTTTATAAATGCTTGTTACCTGACTTGGTGACAGAGCTGGTATTCTACCGATGGGTCAAACATATAGACAGATAAGTTAACTGGAGAAGTGAAAAAGGACTAATAGCTGGTACAGAGGGGAGAAATCAGGGAAGATCTCAGAGCTTGGCCTCCAAGGGGAGTTTCCAGTTGTCAGAGAAGTGTTGGGCAGGGAGTGCATTTCCAGACTTTAGAAGAGAATTTATGCAGAAGCATGGTAGAAACAGATGTAAATGGACCAAATTTGAAGAGGAGGAGAGAACACAAACCACTAGGAAAGTCAATGGTATTATGGTTTTGCAGGCTCTTTCAGAAGTGGAAAGCTCTGTTCAAATGTATTGTTTTACTAATAGTAACTGTACCAGCTTGAGGTTTGCTGGACTGGCAAAATTCCCCTCTTACACCTGATGACTTGTGCCCATTTTCCACCTCCTATGCCTATTATCTGTGTGACTGCTGGGAACTTGTATGCCTTCTCTTTAACTCAACTTTGCCATCTATAAAATGAGGATGTTATAATTATACTCAATATATTGGAATAAACTTGAGACAAATAAATTGGAATGATGTACTTCACAGGATCGATATGGAGTTCAGAGGAGGTCATGTATTTGTAACCCTCCTACTGAGAGTCAAGGTTTGGACTTTGACTAGCCAGTGGGTAACAGCTAGCTGTAGGCATGTGGTAAGTAGCCAGCATTCCAATTTCACCCCAAGCTTCATACTCCCCTCCCCCATCTACTTGAAGGAAGGAGTATGATCAAGTGATCACTCAGTCTTCTAACCATCCTTCCAGTCATCCTAAATGTGCTAACTGCCTTTACATTGGGCTTTCCACATCAAACTATATATTCTTGTTACATTTAAGAACTTGTCCAAGGATAGAATTTTGCACTGTTACCTTTTAATTTTCTTAGAAGATCCCCCCCCCCTTTTTTAGTTAAAAAAAATAGCATTGGAATTTTAGTGGTGAGACTAGAGTTAGACTAGGCTTTCTCTTTTTTATATTTCCCTGATCTGAAAGCTGGTCTTTCCATAGGGATTTCCACCTTTGCAGGGCTCTGGACAAAATCCACATTCTCATGTTACTCCTGTGTGTGTGTGTGTGTGTGTGTGTGTGTGTGTGTGTGTGTGTGTGAGATAAGTGGAGGTTGTTCTTACGAAACCTGCAGAGTAAACAGTTAGTTTGGTTTTGTCCTAACCTTTAATCATCAGCTGCATAGGATGCAAATGAAAATCACAGATAATGAGTAATCTTATATATTAAAGCAAGCAGTAAACAGTCATGAGTTGAGTCATCCAGATTAGTTTAGAGGAGATAAAGCACAGTACTCTGTGACCCAGAACTGAGATGAAATCTTCACTCAACTGGAGAGAGGATGATCTCACCTTGGTAGTCTCTTCTTAGTAGTCTTTGAGTGCAGGTATTAGAAATTAAGCAACATGTTAGGGAGCCACATGTTCCTTAAATGCCCATAGTTTTGGTGGCCTGCAATCCACCATTCCAAGCCTGCACCTTTGCTATTTCACCTACTCTGTCCTTCTCTGTTTCTCTTCCTGAAATCGCTCAGCCACCCAAGAGCCATGTCTCCTTCCAATAGGCAACACGTAGTGTTGGAAGGCCAACTTTAGGATGGGGTTGTTGCATTTGTAAAGTACTTCACAAACTTTAAAACACCATATCCCTACGAGTTATTTTATTACAATTTTCTTTGGGCCCCCACCTTTGATTTCCCCTAGAAACATCAAAAATGGCATGTGTACTTTTCGTACTGATGAAGTAGGGCATCCGTTTTTGCTTCTCCACATCATAGCTCCCCAGCTAGCTCTTGCTTCTTCTAAAAATTAACATTGTTGAGAAGATTTGATGCAGTAACTCCTGTGCAAGGTGGTTCCCTTTCTATGAAGTCAGGGGAAACTAGAAAAGGAGGCAGCACATAGGCTGAGCCTTGAAGGAAGAGGGTGAGGGAGAGAGTGTGAAGGGACAGCATTGGAGGCAAGGGAAATGGTCTTGCTCCATGCATTTAGATGACAGCCAAGAGCTAGTGAGACTTTAGCATGAAGGTCAGGGACTCAAGGGCCTTCTAGGTAAATTCTCTCATTTTACAGAAAAGCTAATTAAGACCCAGGGAGATTAACTGACTTATCCCAGGTCAGAGAGACAGAAAAGTAGGTTGTAGCCTAATAATAAAGTTCCTTTTAAGCCAGATGGATCGATGTTTCAGTGATGCTAAAGGGTGGATGGGAAGGACAATAGCTTCATAGGTGACTGTTATTTTTTTAAGTGGAATGCCTGCTATTTCTTCACTCTCTCCTATCCCTTCTCTAGTTAATTTGAGGTGGGGGAATGGAACCTCTTCCCAACCTACTATATACATCTAGAAATTTATCAGAACATCACAGAAAGCTGACCAATGAAGCCAAAGGGTACATTAGTGAATATCTCGTTCAACCCTTAATTTTGCATATGAAGCAAAGAGTGATTATGTAATTTCCATCACATGGCACAGCTAATCAATGGCAGAGCTGAGATTGGAAGCCAAGGCTTCTAAGTCCCAGTCCAATGCTCTCTCCATAACACCAGTCTAATTTCTCTCTCTCCCATTTTCCTGTAGAACATTCAGCAAACCACTCAGACCTTTCTATCAACCTTGATATTTGGTACTCCCCAAATGTTAGCCCTTGTTTTCTCAGTAGATTGCTGTCTTAGCAAAGACCTCCTGGTTCAGAGTGATAACATTTGAAGATGGGAGGAATTCAGTCTGGTAAAGTCTAAATGTTCCTCTAGTTTTGCATGCTGATAAAGCTCTGCTCCTGGGAAGCAACATCCAGAGTAATACAGATGGTAATTACCAAGCTCAACAAGCATGGATTCATAGTCAACAGAGAAAAAAGCAATTTATTCCCTCGCCTAACGGACAGCCCAGTAGGGAGTTGTCATTGATACTCAGGAATTCCAGTTACGGACAATTTCCTAAAAATTCACCACCACCCCAGCCATGGCAGAATGCTCACTGCTATACCCTTATCTTGTCCCTTTCTGCACCTGTGCTAGGATCAGGGAACCATTGAATTATATCTAGAAGAGAGCATAGAGGTCAGGTTGTCAAACTCCCTCCTTTTACATGTGACAGCACTGAGGACAAGAGAAGTAATTTGTCCTTTCTGTTCCTTGCACAAGACCCTCAGACTCTGAACTTTTCCCCTCTCTATTCCTCATGCTTGGAATACTCTCCCTCCTCATCTCCATTTCTTGGATTTCCTGGATAAAATTCAATTTTCTATGAGACCCTAGATGCTAGTGTCTACCCCATTGATTATCTCCCATTTATCCTGTCCATGTCTTGTTTCTATCTAGAAGTTTTTCATGTTGTCTTCTCCATCAGACTGAGCTCTTGGAGAGCAGGGACTGTCTTTTGCCTTTCTTTGTATCCCTAGCATTTAGCACAGTGCCTGGCACATGGTGCTTAATCAATGCTTATTGACTAAGTGTGACAAAAAAAATCTAACGAGTGACAGAGCTGTGGTCTGTATTCTACTGTAACATTCTCCTTCTTATCAAAATGTAGGCTTTCTACCACTTAGGGTTATTTAGTAGTCTTTAGCATTGCACCCTGGTCAGGACCTCAGAGAGATGCCTTTTCCATTTGTGTTGTGCTGTCTCCCCATCCACCTACCCCTTGGATGTGTGCAGCAGTGGATGCTCACTATTTCCTCCTTTTCTGTGGTAGACAGATTTCACCTAAGGGCAAATTGACTTTATCAAGTAATAAAGAAAAACCATGTGACTCATGTAGAGTGAAACCTGGGTCTCTCCGGCTGCCTCGCCTTCTGCTTTTCCACATTTTCTTGATATCTCCCCAATTGTTTTGCTCTGTTAAGAGTTTTATATGGAAGGGGATCTGAGGTGCGTTTCTGGCACTTTCTACTCGTCAGAAAAAAAATTGTTTTTTCATGCTCTCTAATGTTGAAATAGGAAGTATCTCTCTTAACTAAGGGGCATCCTGCTTGCACCTGCTTTTTACACTTGGGTGGATGAATTGCCTTCTGATATGAAATTCCTCTAGAGGCCTAGGTTATCATAATGCTGGCTATTTATAGTACATCCTGGTGATGAGACAGGGTCAACTGTGGAAGTGGTGCCCTTTGGGGTTGAGAATATTTTATGTTGGGAGGGGGTGATAATTTCAGGAGCCATGATTTCAAAAGATTGTTTTCCCCTTAACTACAAACAGAGGAGAAAAAAATAATAATGAAACAGCCAAGGAAAACAGACACATTTCAAAGTGAGTGATGACCCCCTTCGGTTTTTCAACAAACTGAGGATACACTGTTCTTGCCTATTCCAGAGACTGTTGTCCCCTTTGAGGTTGCGTAGAAGAAACAACAGCTTAGGAACTTGGGTTAACTGTTGGAATTGTTCAGTTTTGTATTGCTCTGTTTTCCTAGACTTGTAGCCGCTCTGTCCATGGGGAAAGCTACGCTTCCTGATTCTGCTAACAGCATCTGGCTCTCCATGTTTTCTTCAATTTTTGATTTTGAGAAAGATGAGGAGTGATGGGGTGGTAAAAATTGCTATATCTCCAAATACATAAATGTCACTTAGGCACTAGAAGTACATAAAGATGTATTTTCAGAGACTATCTGACTTATCTAAAGTAAAATGTAAATTCCAGAACTAGGGCAGGATCACTAGGACTTGGGCCCAATGTGATGAAATATAGAGTGTTGAATACACAGCCTAAGGGCTGGCTTCTTGCCCCAACAACCATGCGTTAAATGTACTTTCCTCACCTCCCCACCAGTAATCAATCCTTCACTAGCCTAGAAACCCTATAGTCTCCCTCAGCAAAATTCTTCTCCTGGTTGTTGGACCCCAAAGGGAGTTTCCTTCATTTCATATTCCTCCTTGGATCTTCCCTTTTCCCAAGCCCAAGAATTTCTAATTAAAACCCTATAAACAACTCATGAACTTTCTTACTTTTAAGTACCATTTGTCAAGTCCTCAAGGTTTTGTTTTGTTTTTTTTATAGCATATAAAATGGTCCTCTGTTATTTTGGGGTCAGGAGTTGGAACAACATGGACTTCCATTGATGGATAGCTGAGCACAGGAGGCTTCCCAGAAACAATCTCTCAGGAAGTATTGTGGGATTTGGAAAAGCAAAGAACCTGAGAAATCTTCAGATCTTTGCCTGAGAGCCAGATGGGTCCAGCCTCTTTATTTTACTGACAAAGAAACTAATGGCCAGTGAGAGAGTGACTGACTGCCCAAGATCCCACAGGGAATACATAACAGAGCAAAAGTTTGATCCCTGGTCCTCTGATTCCTTTATCCAGGGATATCTCCACAGTTCCACCATGTAAACTGACTTCCTTAATGGCACATATCTTGTATGGAGCCAAGGCAAATTTGAGCTCCAGGCTTTCTATACTGAGTATAGTACTGAGTCAAATTTATTTAAAAAAAAAAAAAAGAACCATTCTCCAAAGGATGTAAACAGGCAGTTTTCAGAAGAAGAAATCAAAGCTATCTATAGTCTTATGAAAAATGCTTTAAATTGCTAATGATAAAAAAGGCAAATTAAAACAACTCTCAGGTACCACCTTACACTTATCAAAATGAAAAATCCTGGAGGGAATGAGGGAAAATAGGTAACACCAATGAACTGTTGGTGGAATAGTGAACTGGCCCAAAGATTCTGGAGAAAATTTAGAACTAGACCTACAGGGCTCTTATTTTTATAAATTTGACTCAGTTCTATATTCAGTATATATTTGAGAATGAGGCCCTTATCAGGCATATCTCCTGTCAAAAATTTGGATGTTAGTTCATTTTTAATGATAGCTTTTAGCAAAATGTAGTTTCTCTGCTTATCTCTTTTAATTAGGTCAGTTTTTGTTTTTGCTTTGTCTAAGATCATTACTGCTATCCTTGCCTTTTTAGTTTAGCTGAAGCGTATTAGATTCTGCTCCAGCCCTATTTTAACTCTGTGTGTTTGTCTGTGTCTTTGTGTTTTAAGTATGTCACTTGTATGCAACATGTTGTTGGATTCTGACTTCTCATCCATTCTGCTTCCTGCTTCCATTTTATGGGTGAGGTCATCCCTTTCACATTCATAGTTATAACTATTAACTGTGTATTTCCCTCCATTATATTTTCTTTGGCTTCTTCTTCTCTCTCTTTTTACCTTGTCCTCTGACCTTTTGTTGTTTATACTACTTCATAATTTTATTTAAGGCATTATTTTAAAGTTGTTTGGAGAGGAATGTTGAGAGTTCAGCTGGGTTGACTCTAATCTGTCATCTTTAAAAGCGTCCCTTTTCTGACTTTTTTTAAAAATATGAATTAAGGCAACCTCTCTGTACCTCATATGTAAATTAATGTAACCTCTCTGTTTTCTCATATGTAAAATGCAGGAGTTAGCCTCTGCATAAAGCTATGATACTATGCCTCTCTTTCTTTTTAAAGTCCATTTTGCCTTTCCTGTATTTTAAGATTTTCAGATACAGTATTTCCTTTGTTTCCTTTGTGATTTAACATTAGCATTTAAGTTTATTTTCTCTATGAGTTGTTTGGGCCAAGATGTCAATCAGTTAATTGATAAACATTTATTAAGTACCTATTCTGTGCCATGCAATGTCCTAAATCCTGAGCCTACAAAGAAAGGCAAAAGCCAGACCTTCACAGTTTAATGGGGGAAACATAAAGAGAAACAGAAAGGTGGGGAGGGATACCAGGCTTTCAGGGACATGATAAAGACCTGCAGCACAATAAGAGATGATGAGGTGGCTGCCCTGGGCACCCTCCTTAAATGCAGGCTCTGGGAGGAGCTTTCTGATATCTACTCAGAGAGAGGGAGGGATCCCAGGACTAGGGACTCTGATGAGGTGAGTTTCAGAGTTGATGAAAGATGTCTACTTGCCCCGTCTCAAGACAATTTCCAAGGCTCAACTGAGCATCTTGGCCAGAAGAAAAGATCAGGAGAGAAGAATCAGAGGCCAGACTCATCAGACTCCCCTTGGCTCTCAGTCCTAGGGAACCAGCAGCCTTGGGAATCCTAACTGTGCACAATGTACAGAGAACACCCCTCTAACTAAAGAGCCAAAACCAACCAAACCAGCACAAGCAGGTCTGAACGTGATGGGGTGTCATTCCCCCAAAGCCTCCATTTTTATCGACATTGGCTCAGTAGGCTGAAGTCTCGCCATTCTCAGTTACAATATTTTAAAGGTTTATTTCACAAATTTTGACAGACCTGAGGGGAGCTATTTTCAGATTGCGCAGACAGTCTTCCTGGGCCTACATGATAAATTCCAATAATTTCAATATTAACTTTCGGTGACCTCATTATACACTTATTTTTGCCTGAGCCTCTGGGTATAGGTGCATGTGTACATACGCTATATTTTGATTAGAGCACTGCAGGCTGACACAGTGACATTTCTTTTCTATCCTCCGTCAGAGTCTGCATTTAGATTAGGAATAAAAAGGTGGAGCCTACAAGGTTGTTGAAAAGGAAAAGTTTTTGAATATTATTTTTTTCCTAGAATGAAACCTTGTATGGGAGCTTTTGAATCCAGTAAAGTCATATAGATTTTATAACTTCATTTTTTAAGATGCGTGAACTTCAAGTACAGATGCTGAACCTTGGCTGTGTAAAAAGAAGAGGGAATTTTTCAAGAATGATGCAGATAGCTAGGGACAAAATAAACCGTCTTCCTGTTTGGTGGAGGGAGTTCCCACACCCCTCTCCCACATTGATGAAACCTTAGGTCATGTGTGTTTCAGAGTAATATGGAGCCAGTATCTTCCTTTGGTTTTCTGTGCGTGTTGATGCCCACGATATTGCCTTCATTTACACCCTGCTCGTTTTGTCTATTCCTCTTTTGCTTCTTTCTTTCCTCTGGATCCGACCATGTGGATTTTCCCATGTTTCTTTGAAATTCTCCTATCTTTCCTTCTTCCTGGGCATTCTGGGCATATTACATTGCTTATTCCATGGTTGGCCCAGTTTTTTTCCCCAGGAAGTTATAAGTCCTTCCAACATTTTTCCATTTTTTAAATCATTTTGGGGCCAATTTTCTGGATGTGAGGTGATATAAAAAATAATTGACATTTTATGTCCTCAGTCAGCTGGGACATGCTTTCTTCCTGAAGGCGTGCTATCACAAGCCGGGGTTCTTTAAGACTCTTTTTACATGTGGGACCTTTTTATGCTATTGATGTCCTTGGCATATGAAAACATTAGTAGAATTACTAGAGTATGGACAACTTAGTAACTTTTTCATATAATTCCAGTTCTTTTGAAGGCATGAATGAATCAACAAACATTAATTGAATACCTTCATTCTACCAAGTCGTGGGGATACAAATACAGGAATAAGGACAGTTCCTGCCTACATGGAAACGACATTCTACTGAGAGGGTACCACGTGCATCTTCATCAGCGTAGGGGATGATATGAAGTGTAAATTTTGTCAGCTACAACTAGAGACCGAGGGATCATTTGAGCCCTGCAGAGAGTATGTAGGCCCAAGGATATAAGGATATGTGCCAGCATGAGGAGCTAGCCTGTCACAAGGGAAGGGTCTTACTACCCTAAAATGACTGTAATTAGTTTCTAATTTTAATTTATAATTTATAAATAAGATTTCTGTTTTCAAAATATATTTGAAATTAATTATTGTATGTAGTGTCTCATTAAATATCTTTTTTTATTTTTTTTCCTCTTGCCTTTTGTTAGTCTTATGTTGTTCAGTCTTTTTCAGTCACGTCTGACTCTTCATGACACTGTTTGGAATTTACTTGTCATTTCCTTCTCCGGCTCACTTTACAGATAAGGAAAGTGAGACAAATAGGGTCAAGTAGCTTGCCCAGGGTCCCACAGTTAGTAAGTGTCTGAGGCCAGATTTGAACTTAGGTCTTCCTGACTCCTGACCTAGCGTTCTATCTACTAACTATCTACCTAACTTCCTGTTAGTCATACAGAAATACTAATGATTTTAAAGTTTACCATCATGTTCTTTTGCTTAAAGGGACTAATTGTCTTGGTTTGTTTTTTTTTTCTTTTTTAATTCTCGGGTGTTTCCAAGTCAATCATAATGATATCAGCAGATGGGTTTATCTTTTCACTATTTCTGCTGGTGCTTAACTTTCCTTTGGACAGTGCCCAGAGAAGGGCAGCCATGTATCTGTGGGGGCGATCAGCCTATCAGAAATGTGTTAAATACCCAACTATGGCCTTAGGAGTAAAAGAGTAAACTGAGACGTGATTTATCTCTGTCTCAGATCTAACTAGTCTCATTTTGATGTGCTGTAGACTAATAGAGAAAACTTTCTCCAGTTTTCATAAGGGAGCCAGAACATGAGTGGCCACCTAGGTTGGGTCTGCCATGTTGTGCTCAGCACATTGGAGTGGACGGATATTAGCGGCCCCCCTGACAAGCTACGGTTTGTGGTCCTCTGCACCAGCTCCATGCTATTCTTCCTCCTTGGTCAATAATTTATAATTCTCCCATTACAAAAGCACAACATTCACAAATAATACTGACACCAGTCGCAGTATGTGTGACAAGCAGGGATAAGAGAGATGACAGATGGTCTGTGAAGGCTCCAGCCCCCACCAGCCATAAGCTAACGTATTGCACAGACATCAAGACTTACGACTCTTTCCTGCTTCTCAGCTCTGAGTTATCCTCTCATTTTCATAGGCAAGGCATGGTCTTTGGGCCGGACCCCTTCCATTCAAATCAGGAATATTCCTCTAAGACAGTACAGGGAAAAAATAATAAAACACCTTTAAAAAATGAAAAATGGATGGCCAATGAAAAGAGTCCTATGTAACCATCAATTGATGATCTCTTTAGAGACATTAGATGTCTCCTTAAAGAAAGCTTCTGCTCACAGTTTGTTGTTAGCATCATTTTTAAAATCCCCTGGTTTTTTGGCCTTTATTTTTATACCACAGACATTTTAAGATAAGCCATTCGGCACTGACCCTTCTCTTGAAACAAAGAAAAATAGTTCAGTAGTACCAATGGCTACAGCTCTCCCATCTTCCCTATTCATAGTGGCTAACATTCCCATAGGATAGATCAAGTGTGTTTCTCCACCATGTGTTGCTTTTGATGGCTATTATTTATTTTCCTTTATTTTAGATTTGTTATCATCCTCTTAATATAGTGTTGACTAGGCATGCTGACATTATTCACATTGGAAGAGGACTTGGTTTTGCTCATTACGTTGAGAAAACTCATACAGAGAATGAAGAACACAGTGTGTATGCAGCCTGCATATCTTAATCGCAGCACTACAGATTATTGTTTCAATTAAGAACTTTAACTGGCAAGTTTGTTGCTGGAAGTAGCATCATGGAATCTTTTTAGGATGTGATTGTGGGCAAGGAGTCACTTGTCATCAAGATAGTAGGTGATCAGCATCCTATAAGATCCAAATCTAAAAAAAACAGCAAACACTACCCAGGATACGTTTGGGACAGTTTTGCTTTTTGTGGTATAAACAAACAAAAACCAGAAATGTCACATGGGTGAAATAGAACCTTGGATTCTAGACGGTTCTGGCCAAAAGCTGGGAGCTTCCACAGAGCTGGGAGGCTTTGAATATCCTCACCAGCGGTGTGTCTGAGAGTCTTATCACCAGAAATTGGATGACGAGATAGCACTTGTTTCCTTCTTCATCCAGAGCAGCCCCCTGATATTCTCTATTAATGCCCATGATTACAGATTTGAAGTGCTCCTGAACCAAGGTAGATGAATGTGAGTTACTGAATAGACCAAGGCACTCTCAAGTTCTCTTCCCTGAACCATAAATGCTGGTTTGTTCTGCTTCTCCAGGATAAGATGAGATGCCTCCTGAATCAGTTACCCCACTCTCCTGAAGCAGGGCATATAATAGAGATATATTATGGGAAGCAGGCAGTGTCTATTTGCTAGCTATCTCCCATGCTCTAAGGAGCAAAGGGACGTCTTAATACCCCCACCTCCATGGGCGAATTCTGGAGTCAGATGTTCCATCCTTTTGGAGTCTATTTCATAGATTTATGGATGTTTAGAGTACAAACAACATTATACGCCACCTTGCTGCTGTTCAGTCATTCTGTCGTGTGGGACTCTCCATGACCTCATGGACCGTAACATGCCAATACTGTCCAGGGAGTCTTCTTGGCAAAGATACTAGAGTGCTTCGCCATTTCCTTCTCTAGTGGATTAAGGTGAACAGAGGCTTAGTACCTTATTGAGGGTCACGCAGCTGGATTTGAACTCAGATCTTCCTGATTCCAGGCCTACTGCTCTATCCAAGGACACATCTAGCTACCTCTTGAGGACGCCTAGACCCATCCATTTCTGGACAAGTCAAGTGCTCCTCCAGCCTTCACTTAGAGACCCCCTTGTGAGAGTGGATCCCTTGGCACCCCAGGCAGTCCATTTTACTCTGGAATAGCAATTGCTGCTAAGAACTTTTTTCTTTATATAAAGTTTCACTTTATTTCTTTGCAACTTCCATAAGGGATCTTAATTCTACCATGTGTGATCAAGGAGAACAAATCTAACCCCTCTTCCACATGAATTATTCCTTCAAATAATTAAAACCAAATTTGTTCTCCACCATTCATTCCCCACAATCCCAGATCTTCTTTTGTCCAAGCTAAATTGCCCCATTTCCTGGGTCAGTGCTCATTCTACATATTCTCCAGTCCCTCAGCCACCCTGGTTGGCCTCTTCTGGATCCCCCCAAGCTTCATCAGTGTCCTTCCTAGAATATGAGCTCTAGACATGATGTGAACCTGGCCAGAACAGAGGAGAGGGGGTTAGGAATTTCCTCCTGAAGCCCAGGCACCACATAGGCCCCATTTGTATTAATTTCCTTTACTACTATATCACACTGGTGACATGTATTGGACTTCTACTAAAACCTCTGGATCACCCCCGGTTGAGTTGCCACCTGCCCATCCATCTGCCCTACTGTGTTTCTGAAGTTGATGTTTCGAAGTTGTCATTCATTCCTTTCAATATCGCAGAGAGATCCTAGGTCTAGATCAGAAAGGGACTCAGAGGTCCTCAAGGATGACCCTCTGGGGCCCAGGGGAAGTCAATGAATCCCAAGTGCACATAAATACTAGGAGCACAATGGGATTTGAACTCAGGTCCTATGACCCAAGTTCAGTCCTCCAGCTCCAGCTTTCTTCTGACTGAGCCATAGGTGAGCCGCCTTTGAAGGCAGCGGGTTCCCTGTCATTAGAAGTCTTCAAGCAACACCTGGGCAACCTCTTAATCAAGTATGTTGTAGCTGGAATTCATTCTTTTTCAGGTATTGACTACATCAACACTCAATGGTCAATGAGATCCCTTCTAACTCTGAAATTTTTCTCACTCCATGGGATCAAATTGTTTTCTAGAGTTTGATCGCTGGAAGCTCTAGTCCTTGCCAACCATTTGGTCTTGGGTCAGCATTCTGTTATGACCAGAGCCAGGGGGTGGGAAAGATGATACTAGGAAAGGAGACTGAAGAGGGAATGGAAAGTAAAGAAAAAGTTTTGGCTTCTGGAGACTGGATTTTTCAATCCTTTCTGAAATGCATGTTTCAGTGTTGGTTGATTCAATATCTCCAGTTACAAGGGAGGAACAGTTGTGTTAAGCAGGGCACAGAGCCTGAGGCTGGACCATGTGGCCAAGAAATGAGTTGTATTTGATAGGATCAGCAGCAGCATTGCTGTGCAGGACCAAGACTCCGATGAGGTCAGGGAAGAGAGGCTTGCCTTAAAAGGGCCCTCTGGTTGTGGAAAAGAGCCAAAGTCAGATAAGGGAAAAACCAAGAGGGATTTGTTGGGAAAGGGGCTGTGCTCGCTCCATGTGAGAAGTTAGAATTCTGAAGTGGGAAAAGTGTCAACCTGAGTGGCCACCAGATACACAAATACATGCCTCATTCTCAAAATGGCAATACAACATTGGAGATGCTATGGTAATGCGGATGGAGAGAGAGAGTGACAATGAAAATTCAGTGCAGTGTTGTGGAATGATACTGAAGAGAGCAGAAAATGCATCTATTCCTTTTCAGAGGTCGGGGGCTATCGGTGGAGAGCCCTGCATACAATAATGCTGCTTCATGTGTTAGCTTTTCTGAACAACTCGTTTTCCCTCTCTGTCTCTCCCTTCTGTCTCTGTGTATGTGTCTCTGTGTTTGTCTTTGCTTATCTGTCTCTATGTGTCTTTTATAAGGCATGGCCATCTCTGGAGGGGAGACCAGGATATTTTTGGAAATGAAGGCATTGTAAAAACAAAATACATAGGGGTTATAATACATAGAATGCTAAATATATAATAAGGAAGAGCGCAGTTCAAATCTTGCCTCATTTACTGCGTGACTATATGTATAGATGTGTGTGTGTGTATACATATATATATATATATATATATATATATATATGACTCTGGGCAAGTCGCTTAACCTCTAGTTTCCTCCTCTAAAATTGTGAGTTGGACGCAACAGCTTTTAAGGCCCTTCTGCTTCTAACTATATAATCCTGTACTCAACTTTTTAAAAAAAAGTATTGAAATTTGGTTATGCTCAGGTAAAATGTAAATTTAGTTCCCTTACATAATTACTCAATCAAAAATATTTCTCAAGTTCCCAATGTAGAAATGACTGTGCTCAGGAACATGGTAGTGAAGTAACAGAATCAGACACGTCCCTTGCCGTTGAGAATCAGAACATCCATATGCCTATAGATAGCTTTAATTTCTTCCTCTGAAAACTGCCTGTTCACATCCTTTGACCATTTCTCAATTGCGGAATGGCTTTTATTCCTATAAATTTGACTCAGTTCCCTGTATATTTCAGATATGAAGCCTTTATCAGAGGTACTGGTTGTAAAGAGTTTCTCCCAATTTTCTGCTTCCCTTCTAATCTTGTTTGCATTGGCTTGGTTTATACAAAAACTTTTCAATTTAACATAATCAAAGTTATCCATTTTGCATTTTGTAATGCTCTCTATATCTGGTTGGGTCATGAATTCTTTCCTTTCCCACAAATCTGATAGGTAAACTATTCCATGCTCTCCCGAATTGCTTCTAGTATCAGCCTTTATTTCTAAATCATGAACACATTTTGACTTTATTTTGGTATACGGTGTAACACATTGGTCTATGCCCAGTTTCTGCCCTACCATTTTCCAATTTTCCCAGCAGTTTTTGTGGACTAGTGAATTTTTAGCCCAGAAGCTGGATTCTTTGGGTTTAGAAGAGTAGATTGCTATAGTGACAACTGTGTCTTGTGTACCTATCCTATTCCACTGATCCATGACTCTGTTTCTTAGCCAGTACCAGGTAGTTTTGATGACTGCTGCTCTAGAGTACAGTTTAATATCTGGTATGCCTAGGACACCTTTCTAGCATTTCTTTCCATTAATACCCTTGATATTCTGGACCTTCTGTTCTTCCAGATGAATTTTGTTATTATTTTATCCAGCTCTGTAAAGTAAATTTTTAGTAGTTCAATTGGTATGGCACTGAATAAGTGAATTAATTTGGGTAAAATTGTCATTTTAATTATATTAGCTCAGAAAAAATGCTCTATATCCCTATTGATTAGAGAAATGCAAATCAAAACAACTCTTAGGTACCACATCTCTCCTGTCCGACTGGCTAACATGACAAAACAAGAAAATGATAAATGCTGGAGAAGATGTGGGAAAATTGGAACATTAATACATTGTTGGTGGAGCTGTGAACAGATCCAGCCATTCTGGAGAGCAATTTGGAACTATACCCAAAGGGCTATAAAAATGTGCATATCCTTTGACTCAGAAGTGATACCACTTCTAGGGCTGTATCCCAAAGAGATCACACAAGTGGGAAAGGGACCTGTATGTACAAAAATATTTATAGCTGCTTTTTTTGTGGTGGCAAAGAATTGGAAATCAAAGGTATGCCCATCAGTTGGGTAATGGCTGAACAAGTTGTGGTGTATGAATGAAATGGAATGCTATAAGAAATGGGGAAGACACAGACTTCATAATAACCTGGAAAAACCTACATGATATAATGCTGAGTGAGGGGAGCAGAACCAGGAGAACATTATACACAACCACAGACATATTGATTCTGTGATGACTAACTTTGATAGACTTGGCTCTCCTCAGCAATCAAGGCTCAAAGACAGCTCCAAAGGACTCATGATGGAAAAAGCTAGCTACATCCAGAGAAAGAACTGTGGAGTCTGAATGCAGATTGAGGCAAACTATTTACTCTTTTTTTCTCTTCTATTTTGGTTTTGTTTCTTCTCTCTCATGACTCATTCCGTTGGTCACAATTCTTTACAACTTGACTATTGTGTATTAAGTTCAATGCAAAGGTGTATATAGAATCTGTATCAGACCATGCCATCTTGGGGGGGAGGGGAGGGAAGGGAAGAAAATTTAAAACTCAAGAACATGTTGAACTGAATGTTGTAATATAAAAATAAAAAAATCAAATTAAAAAAAAGAATCAGAACATCCGGTTGAGAAAATAAGCTAAACATAATTTTTGCACTAGTGAACAAAATAAGAAATCCATTGACTAAATTGTGAAGCATTTGAAGAGAAGAGGGAGAAAGGAACCATCCACACCCAGGTATTTCCAGACGTTAGGAGACAGATTCTCCCTCTACTAAAGCAGATTGCAGCCCATCTCTAGCATGGTAGAGAGCCACTGAGTGGCTGAAACCTTATTAATTTCTCCCCATCTTGGGAGGACCTACTAGGATCTGCATTTCCCTCTAATAACCCCAGAAATGCCAGTGCCACTTTGATGCCATACTAGGGCATCAGAGGCAGACTCAATTGGTAGAATTCTATCACTATGCCTAATTTTTTAAAAACAACTCTTCTCCAATCCATTGTTGGCACTAATGGAAGTGCCAAGCCATTCTGACAGTCTCATGAAGATACTTAAAAATAATTGGGCTTCTTTTCAATTGTGTACTTAAAAGGAAAAAAACCCAAAGTCTCTTTTAGGCTCCATGCTGTTTAATGTTAGTGTTTCTCTTCTTCTGAGACGGGCTTCTATATCTGCAGCCCCACCGCCTCCGCATGGCTGCCACAGTCGGCCAATGATTGATATGTGCATATAACCGTGAAAATAAATTGCCGCCTGGTAGGACTACTCCCGCCATCCTCCTCCTCCTCCAATTTGCCGATTGCCGATCAACTTTTAAAAAGCAATTTCATAAGGAGCTTCTTAGATTTTGACATACAAAAGTCATTAGTTTCTCTACAGCTGGGGAATTTTGATGGAGCCTCTTCACCCTTAGGGCAGTGAGGATGTTCGCAAGTGTTCTGTGAATCTCCCAGAACAATAACTGATCGGTATCTGCTCTATATTCTTCTATCGCCTCTTCTTCCCCCATTCACAGCTCCCTTCTGCAAGCCAGGACTAGCTGTCTAGCTCTGGACAATTGACTTCTATTTCTTCTCCAATAGAACCTGTCTTTGTTTTTTTTATTTCACTGCCTGTTCAAATTCCAGTATATTTGTTTGCCAGGAGGTCATGGGGTAGAGTGGGAGGAAAGCTGGATTTGGAGTTAAAAGACTTAGGTTAGAATCTAGTCTTTAGGAAGCCAGTAAAAGCTGTTTAACCTCAGGCTCCTCCGATTCCAAGGCCACAGTCTGTCCACTCTGACATATTACCTAAGGTTCAAGGAGGCATGGGGCCCCCAAGGCGAGAATGGAGAGAGAACAGTGTGGAGGACAGAACCTTGGAAACACAAAGGGCAGGAGGGTGAAGAGAAGTCAGAAAGGTAGACCGAAGTGTCAGGGGAGAACCAGGAAGGTGCCACATCATCATAGCCATGGGAGTACAAAGGCTCGAGAGGAGGTAAGTGAGGGGCCGCAGATAGCTGGAGGGAGGAGAAGAAGGAGAGCCAGCCTTTAGATTTCATGCTGAAGACCTCCTCGGTGACCCTTGCAGAGCTTTCGCAGGAGAGTGGTGGGAGCAGAATCAAGATGTCAAGAAGCTGAAAAGTGACTTCATGATGAAGCAAAGTCACCAAGTATAGCTTCCCACTTGAACTTATTGGAGGATGGAGACCAGGCGAGAGAGAATAAATCAAAGCTGAAGGTGTGAGCCGGGTCCCAAGGCAGGACTTTGGTTTTGTTTGTTGCTTTTAAAGAAAGAGAAAATCTGAGCATGTTCATATGCCCCCAAAAGGAGGACCCTCTGGGAAGCAGAAAAGGTTAATTCAAAGTGATTGTAGATTGTGTTCAGAGATTTTAGACCTAGGCTGTACTTCTGAGTAACAAGTTTGGAAATCTCAGTCCAAAGGGAACCTAGTAATGAATCCAGGTGTTGGAGAATGGACAGCAGATGATGAGAAAAGATAAACTTGCAAAAGTTTTCTCAAAGTTTCAAAGTCTTTTCTGCATGAACTTGAGTGGAGCAGAGGGAAGGCAGTGAGCTAGTTAGCACTACAGCAAGCTGGTGACGATGAGATGCTGGCAATGCAGCCTGCTTTGGGAGCTGACTTGTTATATTGTTGTTATGGGGATGGCATCAGTAGAGGAAAGGCTGTGCCAATTGTTAGAGTGTGTGTGAGTGTGTGTGTGTGTGTGTGTGTAGATGGAGATATATACATACATACATACTTACCTATATATACACATAATATTTGCACACCTGTAGGTGCCATGTAAATTGCCATCAGTAGTAGTAGTAGCAGTAGTAGTAGCAGATGAGCACAATGGAATTGGAAAAGCATGGGAAGACCTATATGAACTGACGCAAGTAAAGTAAGTGGGACCAGGAAAACTACGTGTGTGTATGTATGTTATATAGTTATGTAGTTATTGTAGACACATAATAGATGTGTATATTTATCATGTATGGAGATCTATATTTAAAGAATTATTCTACACACATTAGATATATGTATACATATATATATATATATATATATTATATATTTATATTTACTACAGAAATGTAAATGAAAAGAACAAAACACAGTAAAACTAAGTGCAGCAAAGTGCTAAGGTCCAAGCTTATCTCTGAGGAAAGAATGAGAGAAGATGCCTCATGGTCCTTTGCAGATGTGGGGAACACTTCACATAATACTGGACTCTGTTGCTTAGTTTTGCTGATTTGATTCTTGTCCTTTTATTTTTTTAATTCTTTCTTAAAAGGGAGAGCACTTTGGGAAGGCAGCAGAATGATTTGCATATGGAATTGTGGTGTCTAGTGGTTTTTCAATCGTGTTCAAATGTTTGTGACTCCTTTTGAGGTTTTCTTGGTAAAGATATTGAAGTGGTTTGCAATTTCCTTCTAGAATTGTAGATGATGTGAAAACAAAAGATATTAATTACATAATTTTTAAAGTCTTCCAGTGACTTGTTGACTTTACTTTAAAATATCATTGTATAATCTTAATTTCCACAAAAGTTATTAAGGTAAAAATATGCATCTTTAAAGAGTGGATGGAGTAGACTGTGGATCTTATATAACATGGTCTTATGAGCCTTCCAAACCCGAGAGAACTTATCAGTCTCCTGGAGAGTTCAAGTAGTTCAACGTGCACTTAAGAGAAGAGGAAAGTGATCCTTAGCTATGGGAGGCACCTTAGCTAGGGTCACACAATGTTAAGAGGCAGAACGGTGATTCACACCCTTGTATTCCGATTCCAAGTCTAGTTCTCTTGTCATGGCATCAGGCCATGTTCAAGAGCCGGTGAATTATTCCTCAAGGCTTTGAAATATAGCCACAGACACTTAATAGACTACGATTGACATTTATTAAGTCCCTGTGCCTCTACTGTGTGCAGAACAGAAATTGGGTGATACAGTGTTAAAGATAAGATGCAATCCCTGCCTTTAGGGAGCTTTCACTCTAGTAGGGAGATAAACCTTCAATACAGGTAGATATTAAATGAATGCATTACTAAGAAGACAAAACCCTCAGGAGATTGCTTTTCTTTGAGGGGGGCGGTTCTCACATCTCACTTGAATGAGGACTCTGTTGGGAAAGTGCTTTGTACCAAACAGCACATAAAAGTAATGGGAAGTAGATTTGTGAATGGAACTCAGTGAAATTCAAGTGGCTTCACCCAGGGAAGAAATAATCTCAGGGTTAGTTAATTTATGACTGTGATTGAGTATACACAAATGGATATGTGATCCAGGTAGGGAACACTCTCCTGCCCTGCAGATCACAACCCACCCACCCTGGCCTGCCCATGTTGTGCTTCCCTCTCCTGGATCCTTGCACAAGGCTGTCACCACATTCCATCCAGTTTGTTGGATGCCTTCCGCAATTTCTCCTAACATTGTGAGGTTACCATTGCAGCCCTCTGGGTGTCCGCTTGTCCCCACTTTTTCTTGCTACATGACCAGCCTATATTCCCTTCCCATCACACAATTCCTTCATGGTCCTTCCTGATCTTCTTTGGAGTTCCTCATTCCTTGTGCATTGCAGCCTGCTCATGCCCAGCTTGGGCTTCTCCTTTGCCCTCCTCAGGGACAGTTGTGCCCCATGTCTCATTACCAAAGAATGTTAGTGTAGAAAAGACAGGCATTTGCTTTCATCAGAAGTTTGGTATTAGTAAAAACCTTTGTACTTACTTTCCTAAAATCCCACCCACTTTTCCCTTTCAAATTTGGGCTCAAGTCCTCCATCTGTGTGTACTTCCTGTCCTAATTATGCATACTGTTGGACAAGTTCTATAGAGTGTACATCCAAACAGTAGTAAAATCTGGGTGATGGGCTTTCTTCATCCACTTGCTCTATCGTGAGTGTATAGCATGCCAAACTCCTTTAAGTCATTAGAGATCTCTTCCAGGGGGACTCTGGAGTGTTCTGGGATTGACACAGTAGCTCGGTGTCACCTTCCTATTCATAGGAAATCCCTCTTCTCCCGGACTCTGTGCTGAAGAACCATAATGACCAGAACGCTAATAATAACATACGTCATTATCACTCTTATCGTTGAACCGTCTCTTTTTGTGCCTCACCTTACTGTGTGTTCTCAGAGGATTGTGGAAAGGGTTATTTCCATGTTATGTTAGGAATTTTGAATGGTTTTGATGGGCGGATAGAGGACCCTTTGTTGTACGTGAGCGTATAAAAGGCTTGCTAATGCACTCTTGGTCCAGCCGTTCTGGAAGCCATTTTGAACTGTGGCCAGGAGGCCACCAAACTGTGCTTACCTTTTGACCCAGCAGCATCACCGCTAGGTATGTGCCCCAGAGAGGTCAAAGAAAGGAAAATATTGCTCAGCAGAAAAGTGAAGATTAGGAGTGGAGGGTGTTGGGCAGGGTGGTCAGCAGTCTGGGAAAAGCTGAACAGATTGTGGTTTAGGGATGTCATCAGTGATTATTGTGCCTGAGAGATGATGCCTACAAGGATTTTTGAAATGAAACTTAGGAACACCTGTATAAACTGATGCCTGTCTGAACTGGAATGAAGTGAGGAAAACCGGGAGGACAATAAGACAGAGTCACACAACTCAAGAAGGCTCAAGAATCCTCACTATTACAGTGACAGAGAGAAGACAGATCTTGTAATAGCCTAGCATCCTTCCCTTCAGATCTTAGGAGCAAATTTATAGTCTAACCCAATGTTACCTTTCAGAGTCATTGAGTCTCCATAGCCTCAAGGTCTTATGGGAATGATACCAAATAATAACAGCAATCACAATCATAACGATAATCATAAGCATTTACGTAGTGCCTACTGTATGCCAAGCACTTTACAAAAACTAACTCATTTGATCCTCACAAGAAACCCTGTGAGATAGATTCTCATCCCCATTTTACAGTTGAGAAAATTGAGGCAAACGGAAGTTAAGTGACTTGCTCAGGGTCACATGGCTATTAAGTGTCTGAGCCCAAATTTGAACTCACGATTTCCTGGCTCTGAGACCAGCACTCTGTGCACTGTGGCACCACCTAGCTACTTCTAGCTGCTGTTGAATGTCTATCTATCCATAAACTATTGCAGTAAATGTAATAAAATTGAAAAGAAAAAACATTTTGTTCAGAATTTTTTTTTTGGTACAGATAAAGACAGGCTTTTGTGGTCTTCTTTATCCTGGAACTGAAGGCGTTTAATGGCAAAAAGAGATTATACGTATTCTTTGCTATGGGGGCAGTACCAAGAGTGATGATAAAAACTTCAAGGAAGCCAATTTCAGCTCGAGGTGAGGATAAACTTCCTAAAGATGAGAGGCATCTCAGAGGAGTTGGGGGCTTCCTGTGGATGGAAATCTTCCAGGGAGGGCTGAAGGCCACTAGTCATCTCTCCTTGACTCGTGTTCAACTACAGATTTACTGGTTCCTCCACCAAGGCCACTGCCTCCTCCTGAGATGCTGCAAAATTGGTTTTTAAAAGAAGGAATAAGATGATGCAGCAATGGTTTGTCTTTCGGGTCCCTTGCTGTGAGTGTACCAGAGTGTGAGCTCGCTGAGGGTAACAACAAAGATATTTCACACCTTTGTCTTCCTGGAATCAGACCTGGGACCTTGCACGTAGTTGGCACTTAGTCATGTTTGTTCAATTGAATTGAATATAGTCGTAGAAAACTCAAACCGCTGCTAGACTAATGTTTACTGGGCAGTCCTTTCTTCCTTTGTAAAAGGAAGGAATCGGACGTCACACTCTCCAAGGCCCTTCCAGCTCCTACAGTCCATGATCTTAAAATCCTCTCGCATTACTCTGAATGACGAGTAAAACTGGTCTTTTTAGTTTGGATCTGAGGAATTATATAAATGTCAATGGGTACTTAGGAGCCGTCTGCTGGCTGAGCATTGCAGGATATCATTATTCACTTCTCAAGCTCTGTAAGTGTCGGCCACTCTGCAGAAAGGACTTAAAGAAGAAATAAGCATAGAGTCAAAATAAAGAACACGCTGACGAAATGCTGCTCACTCCAGCCACCAAACGGCTCATTAGCTCCATGGGGAGCCAGGCAGCGTTGAGATCTAGAGCAAGACCCCCAGAAATGTGTCTGGGCCTCCCAGGGGAGAATTTGGACAGACACATATGGGTGTGTGGCGATCTGCATCATTGGAGGGAGTGCTTGCCTCAGTGAGGGCATGATTACACTCAACCTTCCTCTAGCCAAATTATTGTGTGACTTAATTGCCTACACAGAAAGCAAAGAGACTCCATGAAATGGTGTTTTCTTTAATTATACCCTCCCACACACATTTCCACCATGTCCTTTTGGAGGATTCTGTAAAGAAATCCCAGCAAAATTGGGAGGGATCATTGAGCTGTCTCAAAGTTCCATTCCAGCTCTAAAACTGAGATCGAGTCATTCAGGAACGTCAGCAGGGTCGCTGACCTGTGGAATTTGGGTTAGATAGGAGAAGGGCAGCTTTCTGGTAACCTTGCTCCATTTCTCGAACATTTATTAAGCACCAGGTGCTGGGCCAAGTGCTAGGGATGCAGAGACAGAGATGAAGGAGCCCCCTTCTCTTGGAGCCTTCAAACAGCAGTGACTTCCTGCTCAATATCATCATCTTCCTGGTCCCTGAAATCTCTATATTTGCAAACGTTATCTCATTTGACTGTTGCCACTCTGTGAGATTGACCCTATTTTTGTCTCCAGTTTACACATGAGAAGACTGAGATGTATAGTACCCGGCTCATGGGACTCTCTTTATCAGTTATTATTAAATAAATGAATAGAGTGTGACCTCTCTTCCTCCAATCCTCTTCCAGCCCTTTGTGCCATTGGCTGGGCTAAATTCCAGCTGAACTTTTGGCTTCTGGGGACCGTCAGATTGTCTCTGAAAGCAGACATGTCTGTAGGGTGTGGTGGTTTTAATAGCGAGGACTCTAGGTTCAGTCATCTCTGCTGAGAAAAGCTTCCTAAGGCCATGTAGATTGGCCATTTTAGCCAGTGTCACCATAGGCATGGCAGCCACTTGGTGAGAGAAGCTGCTCGCCAAAGGGAAAGGTCTATTTCTTGCACAGTCTAGTTATAAAGGGAACTTCTGAATCACTCAGTTACAAAGGAGACCATCCTTGTCTAGTCTAGTGCTACCAATTAACAGCTTCCATTTCTCATGAGATTTAAAGTCAGAGCATCCTACATTTAGAGCTAGGAGGGACTGTATGTATCATTGAATCTACCTCCCCACTCCCCACCTAGGATGGATCATAAATGGACAATACTGTTAGGTTCTACAACATGAAACTTTTTATTGTAGTATTAAATTGGAGGAGGGATACAAATTTCTCTTTTGCAAAGTCTCCTTTTGGAGAGAAATCATTGTGCAGCCATCTGCCTTTGTGTCCTTCCTGCTGTGGCATCAGTCACAGTTCCTAGGCTGATGTTTGGTTCTAGCTACAGAGAGAGGGGCTTGCACACCCAGCACACTTGGTAGTCACATCACAGCCTCGCCCCTCACTCACAGCCCTGACTCAAACCTCCTCTTATTGTCTTTTTTTTATATTTTATTTTTAAATTTTTTTTATTTTTAGTTTACAACACTCAGTTCCACAAGTTTTTGAGTTCCAAAATTTCTCTTCCCCCTCTACCCCCAAGATAGCATGTAATCCAATGTAGGTTCTACATATACCTTCGCGTTGAACTTATTTACATAATAGTCCAGTTGTAAAGAAGAATTATAATCAATGGAATGAAACATGAGAAAGGAGAAACAAAACCAAAAAAGAAGGAAAAAAAGAGAGACCTAAAAGTTTGCCTCAATCTGCATTCAGACTCCATAATTCTTTCTCTCACTGTGCATAGCTTTTTCCATCATGAGTCTTTTAGAGCTGTCTTTGAACCTTGCATTCATGAGAAGAGCCAAGTCTATCAAAGTTAGTCCTGTAATAGTGAGTTCTGCTCCCCTCACTCACCATCAGTTCATATAAGTCTTTCCAGGTTATAATGAAGTCTGCCTGCTCCTCATTTCTGATAGAACAATAGTATTCCATCCTTTTATTGTTTTTAAAGAAGCCCAGGAAGACTTGAACTCAGGGAGGAGTCTCCAGTGGCTCCCCCAAGGGACTGACCGTGGCCAGTGTGAACACCAACAGCATGGCATTGAGTGCACTGCCCCCAAGCCCATATGGTCATAGCGAGTTCTTCACATTAACACCTCTGGGCAGTCTGTGTACATTTCCGTCACTCTGGAGCAGATAGACCATGGCTGATGCTGGGAATAGGTTTAGAAGACGAAAGTAATTCAGACTGAAGGCAAAAAATCTGATGGATGCTTAGCTGCTAGTGATATGAAAAAGAAACAAGGACATAGAGAAAGGAACATTCTGCCAATACAGAAAGCAATAGTCAGTAGTCAGTTAAATTAAATTAACAAGTAGAACCTTTCTTTGGGGCTGAAAAAAGGATGGCCCAACCACATATAGTGACAGTCCAGTGCTGGTTGTGGCCCAGGAGCTATTTTTATTTTTTGCTGAAATTTTTTTTTAATCATTATTTATTTATTTAATATTTTTAGTTTTCAGCATTAATTTTCACAAGAGTTTGAATTACAAATTTTCTCTCCATTTCTACCCTCCCCCTACTCCAAGATGGCATATATTCTGATTGCCCCTTTCCCCATTCAGCCCTCCCTTCTGTCACCCACTACCCCCCCATCCCTTTTTCCCTTACTTCCTTGTAGGGCAAGATAGATGTTTATGTGCCATTGCCTGTATATCTTATTTCCTAGTTGCATGCAAAAACTTTTTTTTTGAACATCTTCTTTTAAAACTTTGAGTTCCAAATTCTCTGCCCTCTTCCCTCCTCACCCACTCTCCCTAAAAAGGCAAGCAATTCAACATAGGCCGCATGTGTATCATTATGCGAAACCCTTCCACAATACTCATGTTGTGAAAGACTAACTATATTTTGCTCCATCCTATCCTATCCCCCTTTATCCAATTTTCTCCCTTGACCCTGTCCCTTTTCAAAAGTGTTTGCTTTTGTTTACCTCCTCCCCCTATCTGCCCTCCCTTCTATCATCCCCCCTTTTTTATCTTCTTCCTCCTTCTTTCCTGTTATGTTATGCCCTCCTCAGGTCAATTCCGATGAGAGCAAGATTCACTCATTCCCCCTCACCTGCCCCCCTCTTCCCTCCCAACAGAACTGATTTTTCTTTTCACTTTTATGGGAGATAATTTGCCCCATTCTGTCTCTCCCTGTCTCCCTCTCTCTATATTCCTCTCATCCCTTAATTTGATTTTATCTTTTTAGATATTATCCCTTCATAGTCACCTCACCCTGTGCTCTCTCTCTCTCTCTCTCTCTCTCTCTCTCTCTCTCTCTGTATGTATACATATATATATATGTCCCCTTCACCTACCCTCATACTGAGGTCTCATGAATTATACACATCATCTTTCCATGTAGGAATGTAAACAAAACAGTTCAACTTTAGTAAGTCCCTTATGATTTCTCTTTCTTGTTTACCTTTTCATGCTTCTCTTGATTCTTGTGTTGGAAAGTCAGATTTTCTATTGGTCTTTTCACTGAGAAACCTTGAAAGTCTTCTATTTTATTGAAACTCTATGTTTTACCTTGGAGCATGATACTCTGTTTTGCTGGGTAGTTGATTCTTGGTTTTAATCCTAGCTCCATTGACCTCTGGAATATCGTATTCCAAGCCCTTTGATCCCTTAATGTAGAAGCTGCTTGATCTTGTGTTATTCTGATTATGCTTCCACAATACTGAAATTGTTTCTTTCTGGCTGCTTGCAGTATTTTCTCCTTGATCTGGGAGCTCTGGAATTTGATGACAATATTCCTAGGAGTTTTCTTTTTGGGATCTTTTTCAGGAGGCAATCAGTGGTTTCTTTCACTTTCTATTTTACCCTCTGGCTCTAGAATATCAGGGCAGTTCTTCTTGATAATTTCTTGAAAGATGATATCTAGACTCTTTTTTTGATCATGGCTTTCAGGTAGTCCAGTAATTTTTAAATTATCTCTCCTGGATCTATTTTCTAGGTCAGTGGTTTTTCCAGTGAGGTATTTCACATTGTCTTCCACTTTTTCATTCCTTTGGTTCTGTTTTATAATATCTTGATTTCTCATCAAGTCACTAGCTTCCACTTACTCCAATCTAATTTTTAAGGTAGTATTTTCTTCAGTGGTTTTTTGGACCTCCTTTTCCATTTGGCTAATTCTGCCTTTCAAGGCATTCCTCTCCTCATTGGCTTTTTGGAGCTCTTTTGCCATTTGAGTTAGTCTATTTTTAATGTGTTGTTTTCTTCAGTAGTTTTTGGGTCTCCTTTAGCAAGTCATTGACTTGTTTTTCATGGTTTTCTTGCATCACTCTCATTTCTCTTCCCAACTTTTCCTCTACTGCTCTAACTTGCTTTTCCAAATCCTTTTTGAGCTCTTCCATGGCCTGAGACCAGTTCATGTTTTTCTTGGAAGCTTTCAATGTAGACTCTTTGACTTTGTTGACTTCCTCTGGCTGTATATTTTGGTCTTCTTTGTTACCAAACAAAGATTCCAAAGTCTGAGTCTGAATCTGAGTCTGTTTTCGCTGCCTGGCCATGTTCCCAGCCAACTTACTCGACCCCTGAGTTTTTTATGGGGGTATGACTGCTTGTAGAGTAGACAGTACTTTGTTCCAAGCTTGAGGGGATGTGCTGTTGTTTTCAAAGCTTTTTCTATACAGCAAGCTCTGCCACACCAGCACTCCTCCTCCCCCAAGAACTGCCAACCCAGACCTGACTCAGATCTTAAGCAAGCTCTGCCCTCCTGCTGTCATCCACCACTTAATCCCTCCCACCAGGTGGGCCTGGAGCTGGAAGCAACTGCAGCTGTAGTTCTGTAGCTGCACCTCCTCGGCTGCCCCTGGGGCAGTGGCGGAACCACGAACTCCTTTCATTCTGTCCCAGCAGCTTTTCCCACTAACCTTCTCTGTTGTCTTTGGTGTTTGTGGGTTGAAAAGTCTGGTAACTGCCACAGCTTATTGATTCAGGGCACTAGGACCTGTTCTGCCTGGCTTCCGGTCTGGTTCATCTGGGCGCAGCCCACATGGGCTCTGCTCCGCTCCACTCCCAGCTCCTGTGATAGACCTTACCCAGCGACTATCCCAGCTGTCCTGGGCTGGATCCCTGCTTCCCTCTGCTATTTTGTGGGTTCTCCAGTTCTAGAATTTGTTCAGAGCCATTTTTAATCAGTGTTTGGAGGGTCCTGGGGGAGAGCCCTAGGCAAGTCCCTGCTTTCCAGCCACCATCTTGGCTCTGCCCCCAGGTCTCCCCTAACTTTTGATATCCAATATTACCAAAGTCAAGCTGGACTTAGGACCTCTGAGACCATCTTCAAATATCTTTTCCTTACCGTTTCAATGGGCATTCTCCATGAGGGAAAGAGAGAGAGAGAGAGAGAGACAGAGAGAGAGACAGAGAGACAGAGACAGAGACAGACAGACAGACAGATAGACAGAGAATCAGAAAGGTAGAGACAGAGTCAGAGAGAAAGCTACTCTAACTGTTTTTATACATATAGGACCTCTTCCTATAGCTGTCCTTTCTTTGGGAGATTAGCTCGGCAGTGGTATAGTTCAGGCAAAGGACACGCCCTATTTAGTAATTTCCAAATTTTCATCTTTTGTTTTTGACCTCATTCACTCTGCTTAATGGAATGTTGTATGTTCTTTAAATTGGAATCAGTCCCTTTTGCTTCCTAGAGATGAAACTTTTATCAGAGAAACCTGCTGCAAAGACTCTCCCCTTGCCGCCTCACCCCACCACACACATCTTGATAAAAACAAGTGTTCTTTAGTACAGCTGGGTGGTCTCTCTTGTAGCCATGTTTCAAGCACTGCCAGGATCTAACACTCCTTTAGTTTCTGCCTTGGGGAAAAAAAAAATATTTCTCTCATTTTGATTGAACACTGGGATTCCTGGCAAAATCAATCAGCTGAAATAAAGTATCCATGATCTCTCTTTCCAGCTTAATTGGGCTGGTAATTACCACCATTTCAGGGATCATCTCAGATTCCCTCTTCCAATCAATTTCTTGTAATTTTCTAGCCTTAGTTCCATGGACCATTTCTACCACTGTGACTTGGGTCATCATTGAAAACAACAGAATCAGTCACTTTCAGTCTCCATCCATTTCAGATAAAATATTTAATAAAAAGAAGCATTTTCCCCCAAAATGTCTTCCAGTTTTATGCAGGAAGTAGTTAAACATCCTAATGCAGAACCATACCATTGAATTTTGTAGCCATCAAATGAGGTTTAGAAAAGCAAAACTCCATTTTAGGTATGTCTGTGTGTCACCACTAGGAGTGCAATGCCTTTCACTCTGTTTCTCCTTTGGGGGTAATGAGGCTGCTCATCTTGACCCTTTACTGGCACAAACACTTCCAGAGATGATGGAAGTGCCACAGGCTCTGTCCTCATCCAGCCATTTCTGTGGCAGTGATTATGCTGGGAATGGGTAACAAACTGAATCTCCATTCTGCCCAGTTCACTGTTACAGTGCATCATTATAGCATTTCCTTCGTTGGTTGGAAGCCAGAGCTCTTGGCTCTGAAGGTTCTGGAAATGTCTGCTGCAGTCGCCACAGCCCTCCGGCTGGGCTGGGCTGGCCTGGCCTGGCCTGGGCTGGACTTCACTTGCACCAAGGACAAGGAAGAAGCCAGTCAGGTAGGCAAATGCTCATTCCTGCTGAAGCCTTCCTTTTCTGAGGCTGATGGCTACTGTAGAGGGGATTTCTTTTATTTTTTTTCTTTTGTCTTCTTGCCTGGTGCACCTCAGCCCTAAGGCACCACATTTGACCAATTCTTGTAAACTCTAGCTCCAGGTCTTTTGTTTTCTGAGTAGTTCCTTCATGTCTTCAATTTGACATTTCCCCAGACTCTTAAGTGCTCCCTAGGGTTGGTGATAGGATCAGGGTTATAATCTGATAGGAGTACTAGACCTTGTGCTAAGCCTAAAGATGCAAAGACAAAATAAAATGCTATCCCTGCCCTCAAAGGGCTTATAATCTGGGACTGGGGAAAGTTAAGGTATACACAAATAAGTTAGTGCAAGGAAAATGGAGGAGAAGAAAAACTCTGACAATTGGGAGTAGTATGAAGGAAGATTTTCCAGTTGTGGGGTAATGCCAGAGCTGGGTTTTAAAGGAAGACAAAGGATCCTCTGAGTAGTAAGTGAGAGGAGAGAGAGCATCCCAGGCCTAAGAACAGAGAGCTGCAAGGAGGCAGGAGATAGAATGAGGGGTTCAGGCTTCTTCACTTGAGCACTCTCAAAGAAGTCAGGAAAGGGAGTTGGGATTCAGATTATAGAAAGCCTTAAATGTCTGTCTCTCCTCCCAGAGCATCCATTTCCTCATATTGCAGGGAGGAATTATCTCATTCGTTGTATGTTCAGGGCCTGGGTACATAGGTGCTTAAAAAGAACTGGATTATTGATTGGTTATATTGATTTTTTTGTTTTAATTTATAATTTTAACCAAAGTTCTACTAAAAATAGTCTTGATTTAGGCTAGAAATAAAATTGTTGATCACTATAAATCATTAGATTTTTAAAAAAATTACTAAAAGGGTTAGTCTCTTTAGGGTTTGTGGGTGGGTGGGGAGGGGTGTGTGTGAGCCTGTAGGCAGAAACCTGGTGTTTGAGGCTTTCTCTCTTCCTCCCATTGGCTGCTTCAGCCCCTGACCAGTTGTACTTGAAACATTAATAATTCAAATCCATGGGAGTTGCTTCTTGTCTGCCTGATAGATTAGCCTTGGCATCAAGATGGTGGAAGGAGAGCTTGGTAGCCATCTTTAAATCGATGCTGTACAATGCAAAGATGGGCTGTGTCTCCATAGAGTATCAAATCATCAAAAATGAGCTTCCCTTTAGAAAGGAGGGTGAAATTGTCCCCCTTCCTGACTTGGCCAGCACAGGAAGAGGTTACCAAGTGGGGTTTATGGAATCCCCTTGCCAGGAGATTATTCAATCTAAGGCTGACAGTCTGTCCATCTTGATAATGTAGGTACCCTGAAGCAGGGCGACTGGGCCAGCTGAGGTCTGGAAGTCTTTTAGCAATCTGTGGCTCTGTGGGTGTCTGCCTGTATCACAGATAGGGCTCTTTATTTCTGTCTTAAAAACTTGTGTTTCAACAATTGCTTGGGGTAATTAGCATGATGGAAAACTACAAAATGACCTCCATAAAATCCCCATTCTCTTGATAGTTTTACCAGTTTGAGACAGCAGCCATAAAAGCATTCCCATTTCATATTGCTTTGAACGGCTCTGTTTGGAAATTACTTTATTCCTCCTGACAGACTGGATGATAAAGTCTCTACAAGGCACGGACTTTGAGATGGAGCTGCCAGCCCCTAAGTCACTCCTGAGGTCCTCTCAGTACCGATGTTCAGTCCTCATGAAAGAATAGACTGGAGTATAGACAACCCCCTAGGAGTGAGACTGGACCTCTGAGATGACCCAAGCTGCCTTATAAGCATCTGTCTCCCAAGCCAGAAGAGGCAGCTCTGAGAAATCTAAATTGTTAGTATATTCATTATATACATCCTATCGACTAATATGAAATCATAATTCCCTTCTCACAAGTAAACTCATTTTACAGGTAAGGAGACTGAGGCCCAGAGTGCAGGAGGAATTGGTCCAGGGTGACACAGGTATCAGAAATTGCAGTAAGAATTTAAATCAGAGCAATTTGTCTCAAAAAATGAGAGAGAGGGAGGGGTGAGGAGCGATGTCTAAGATCAGACATATCCGGAGGATTTAGGGGTTTAGTTCTGGGGGCACAGTTTAAAAAGGACCTTAATAAGCTACAGAGATTCAGAGGAGGCCAGCCAGAATGGTGAAGGGATTAGAGTCCCTGAGAGAAAGAAAGGTCTTTTTAGCCTGAAGAAGAAGCCACAGGGAGACATGGGAGTTCTCTTCAAGATGTGAAAGGCTGGCATGAGGAAAAGGAGGCGCAGCTCCCCCTGGCTCCCTGCTTGGGCCAAGAGGATAGAACTTGTCTTAAGAGTTTCAAGAAGAACGATTTAGGCTTGCTGCAATGCACAATTCCAGGCCATCAAGCTGCCCCACGGCTACTTCAGAAACAGATGGCCCCTCCCTGGGAGTCTTCAAATGAAGGGTGAATGATCCCTTTTCTTCTGGGAGGCGGGGAGGGGGCAGTGCTTTTTTCCCAAGTACCAATGAGACTGGATGGCCTCTGGGACCCTTTCCTATTCTGTGACTCTGGGAAAAGAAGTTCCTCTGATTTCAGGTCGAGCACTCTTTCTTCTGTAGGATGAGATTTGCTTGGATCTGGGGCCATCATCAAATGTGGAATCAGGCACAGAGCTTGTTGTCTTGTGTGTCACAGCTCTGAGGTTGAGTGCCTCGGAATGACCCTAAAGAAAGGAGAAATTGGGGAGAGGGGATGCATGGGTACAGATAGATTATTTGAAATGCTTCCTCACATCCCTCCCCCCCTTCTGACATCCCCCAGGACCAGTGAGGAGCAGGTCATCCATTCTGGATTATGGAAGATTTAGGAGCACACTTATCAAGTGTCTGTCATGAGCCAGGTACTGTGCCAGGTATAGCTTGTAGAGATGGACCCAGAGTGATTTCATCTTTATTCTTCCTCCTAATCTCTCTGATCACGTTGCAATATTAGATTTCCTTAAAAAGGGATAGCCTACTCTGACTCAGAGCCAGTAGAATGTAAACTTCTAAGATCAAGGAGGGAGTCCCTTTGGTCCTTGTGGTGTCCATGCATTTCAGTCATGTCTGACTCTTGGTGACCCTATTTGCTGACTGGAACCCCTTCCAGTAGCAATGGTGGTATTGATTTGTTAATGGTTCTACCAAAGAAAAGCAATGGGGGAGGGACAGAGAAAGATCCATGTGCCTGCATTCTAGAAGGTGGCCCAATAGCCACCCCTTTGGGGAAGTGCCTCTCCAAACTTCCCCAGGCTTATCCTCAGGTGGGAACTTCATTTCAAGCCTTGACAGCCTGCCAGAGCTGCCAGAGTTTGGTCCCCATGAAGGAGCTGTCTAGACCCCAGAGCCCCTTCTTCCAAAACACCCTTCAGAGGTGACTGTTTTAATACCTTGTAGGAAATGGGAGGGGGATTTTGTTTCCACAGAACTAAAGGTGTGCTTCCCCCCTGCCCCCACCCCAGCTTTAGCAGAGACCAGGCCTCAAGGTCAGTCAGGTGAGAGGTCAGAGGCTTGTACACATGTGCATGCTTTTTGAGAAGGCAGTCTGGGGAATTAGAGAGGCCAAACCCACTTGAACCAGTTCAAGCTTATCTAGGGTCTGATCTTGGTCAAGAATCCAGGCCTACTGATTTGCATAAGTTGCATATGTTAAAGAGGGAAAGTAGGGGAAGTAAAAGAATATAGTTTAATCCTAAACTAAGACAAGGGAAATCTAATTAACTTCACTTTTGCTTCTGTATCCTTATTATCCTATTTATATAAACTGTATAACCTAGGAAAACTATGTAAAAAACAAAGATTGTAAACTAACCATGACTCTAGCAGGAGTGGAGGGAATGGTTACCCCTGCTCCTGCAGCTGTATCAGTGGGAGTGTTCCAGCAAGCACTACACCTGCTCTCTTGAGGAGCCTAATAAAATGCCTTCCTCTGCCCACTCTGGTCTTGAGTTCTTTGGGTGAGAATGGGCATATCACATGGATCTTCCTAAGGTCAAGTGAAGGGAAGCAATGGGTAGCAGAAAGGGCTACCACTCTGGATTCCCTTGGGGAACCCTGTGGTCTGCACAACCTTCTTAAGGGGACATCACTTGGGACTTCTGGCCCTGTCTCCGGAGCATTGTGATCTTACCGCCGTCCTAAGGGGCCATCACTTGAGTCCTCCTTAGGGTCTGACCTCTAGGAGGCCCTGTGATCCCCACAAATTAAGGGGGGCTACCACTTGGTCTTCCTCTGGGCATCCTGTGGTCTGTTTAGCCTTCCCTAGGGATTATCACAGGGTTCTTCCTCAGGATTTTGGCCCTGCCTAGGAAGTCCAGTGATCCCCAAAACCACGTTTCCTACATAGCTCCAAACCATCCAGCTTTCAGACTCTTCCTCATCCCACCCCACATTTTCTTGTGACCAAAAAGCAAATAGTCAGACATATATAAGCATTTTAAAGTTTTCAAAACAATATATATATATACACATATACATATACATATACATATACATATACATATACATATACATATATATGTGTATAACCTAGTTGACCCTCACAGTGACCTTGTAGGGTAAGCTACAGACACAGAGTCCTTCTTTTATAGACATACAGTCAGAGAGGGTGACTTGTCCAAGGTCACACAGCAAAACAAACAAACAAACAAGAAATATCTACCTTGCCCTTTCCCACACTGTCTCTTTATTATGGAAATGTTCTTGTCCAATGGATTTTTCTTAAGATAGTCATCATTAGAAAGTTCTGTCCTCCAATGTGGGCTCAGCCTCTGCTTGTCCCTGCCCAGCTATTTTCAGGTGGCCTGGGGGTAGGGGCTGGGCTTGTTGCCCATGGAGCTCTGCTCCAAGAGAATTGGTTGGGTGGGAGAGATGCTGCTCCAAGCTCTGCCATTGGACCTTTGTTTACTCCATCCATTATGCCTTTTATTTGATCTTCCTTTTCGTTTACCTAATGGAGCTCCAATTGTACATGATTTATTTTGGTCGTGTCTCAACAGATCAAAATATATTGGACATCTGCATCATAGAAAATATTTCCCCTTTGTGTTATCTCTGAGTGTGTGTGAGTATGTATGTATGTATGTATACATGAGAGAGAGAGTTCATTAAAATTGCTTCCACATGTGTTTGGCTCACTGGTTTAGGGAACACCATAATGTAGCAGTGAATTAATTTCTTAAAGAATTCCCTGGTGGGCCAGGTCCAAGGCCAGCCCTGGAGGCACTAAGCCATGCTAATCACCTCCAGCCTGCACTGAACAGGGACAAAACAGGAGAAAACCAAATAAACCTTGTCCTCAAGGAGCTTACAGTCTTCTGGGAGGGAAGAGAGAGGAGGATTCACCATTTACATATATGTCAATGCTAGGCATTGTGAACACAAAAATGAAGCAGAAGTTTATATTCTCGGAAGAAGTGTTAGGGGAAATGAGGGGAGGGCACAAAACATGCATGCCCATAAATGTATGCAGGATTATTATAGGATCTTGGATTTCCACCTGGAAGGGACCTCCAAAGTCAAGTCCAAGTGAAGTTACTAAAGCCCAGAAAGGTTAACAGACTTGCCTGAGGTGACACAGCTAGTAATTATGTGAAGTTGGAGTAGAGATCGGCCCTCCAGTGTTCTGGGGCCTGGAGTCAGGAAAACCTGAGGTCAAATACAGTTGTGTGACCCTGGGCCAGTCACTTCACCCTATTTGCCTCAGTTTCCTCATCTGTAACATGAGCTAGAGAAGGAAATGACAAACCACTCCAGTGTCTCTGCCAAGTCAACCCCAGATGGGCTCACCACGAGTCTGGCATGGCTGAAATGAATGGACAATAACAACGCGTGTATTCTAATTCTCGCTATTTGAAGATAGAATTATGTAAAATATGATAACTGTTTCAGCTCAATGGAAATAAACAGCAAGGGTAATTCAAATAGGGCCCCCAGGTCCCAGGACTAATTGGGACCCCCCCATTCTTTCTGTGTCTCACAATTCCAGACTCTCAGAGCTGGAAGAAGCCTCAGTGACCTCTAGGACGAGCTTTCCTGGGACCAGAAGCTGCCCTCCAGTGTCCCAGAAAAGTTGGCCTCCAGCCCCTGCAGGCAGCTCCTTCCTCTTCCAGACACCTCTGGTGCACAGAACACTTTCCTCATGTTTCCTCAATGCCTCTTTGTGGCTTTCACTACTGAACCTTAGGAAGCTCTGACTGATCAATGGGGCATTGGCTGGGTGTTTTCGAAATCAGAGTCTCCCACGTGGTGTTGTTAGGACTCTCTTTACCAAGAGATGGCCAGGCCATTGCCGCTTGGTTCCACCTCCGGGACAAACATCTTTTACAGGTTCGGAGGGAGGCTGAAGGGCCAGGCCAAGGCAGAATATTGGGGACCTCACAGAATCACAGTCTGTGGTGACTTTTTTAGGGGCTAAAAGGGGAGCCCCCATCTGTCTCTCAGAGGTGTATAACCAGGTCACTAAATAATGATTACATTTCCTAACAGGTGTTTCATTCCCTCCATTCTATCATTCTTTGCCTCACAGCATTCTGGGAACTCCTAGGAACTCCAGCTGAAGCTCGTTTTCCCCTTGGCATGGCCAGGATTCCATTCTTCTTCTTCTGCATTTATACTGTGCTTGGGGTCTTAGGTGACATTTTTTAGATGGTGCTGACAGCTGTTTTAATGAGATTGTCTTCAGGGAGCCCCAGTCTTGTAGTAGAGCCACTGTGAATCCAGAGAAGGAATAAGATGAAAGCACCCAGGGACACATACCTCTTTATGGTCAGAAGGCCAGTGTTTCCCCACTCCCCCACCCCCAGGCTAACTGTTTTTTAATGGCCCTTCAGTTCACTGGCCTGGCACCAGCTCCAAGAGCCGAGATTCAAGGATAGAATAGAACCTAAAGATGCCCTTCCTGGGAAGTCACATCGATTTGTCACCAAGTCTTCAGCTGCTGCCTGCTGTCTGAATGGGGGACAGTAATTAACTTCATTATCCGTGTCCTGATGTGAATTCCCCTTAGAGAAAGCCGTGGCTTGGGGAAGAACGCCATTGCCAGAGCAGATTCAAGACTGGGCTTGCTTCATTGTTTTGGACACTTTCATGGGTAATAAAACAGAGTTACCTTGTGAACAAGGCAGAAAAGGCTTGTCCATTTACTGAAATCAGACAAGTGACTCATACCCTCAATTAAATGTCTGCTTGCAAAAAAGTCGACAACAACCGACCAGCTATCCGAGAAGGAAGAGTTTTTTGTTTTTTGTTTTTTTCCCCCCTCAGGGTCTCTGAGTTCCTAGTTTACAAAATAATGATTATTTAAAAAAAGATTTTGAGTTTTCTTAAATCCCGGGCCTACCACATCCACTCCTTAGAATCTCTGCCTCCCTTCACCCAAGCCATCAATCTACAGGCATCAGCAAAGTGCTTACCATGAGTAGGCCCTGTGCTCCAGCCAGGATTCAAGGACCAAGAATGGCCTAAGCCTTCCTCACATGCCAGTGAGGCTCATAACCCAGGGGGGCTCAGCTCAAGGGCTACTAGGACCGTAGGCCCTTCCTGCTCTCCTCCACTTGTGTTAACATGGTCCTCCAACCCTGTTATCACTATATCTAGATGCCTTCTGTAATGATACTATTATCGGTCATTACTATATGCATAAATATATTATATCATATGTACATATATACATATATACACACATATATACGTATATACTTAGATAATAATAAATAGCTCACAGTTAAGCGGTACCTACTATGTGCCAGGCACGGTATAGAGCACTTCACACATATTTCCTCTTTTGATCCTCTGACCAACCTGAAGGGGCTGTTATTATTTGCATTTTGCTGGTGAGGAAACTGAGGCAAACAGATTAAGTGACTTGCCCAGGGTCACACAACCACTAAGTATCTGGAGCTGGATTTTAACTCAGGTCTTCCTATATCAAGGCTCAGAGCTCTATCCACTGCCTCACATTCCTGTCCTACATATGTACTTGTGTGTGTGTCTTTTTTTTGTAATTAAGTATTTAATTTATTTTTAGTTTTCAACATTCACTTCCATAAGTTTTTAATTTTCTCCACCTCCCTCCTCCCTCCCAAGACATTGTGCAATCCCGTAAAGGTTCTACACATACATTCTTATTAAACATTTTCACATTAGTCATGTTGTATAGAAGAATTAGAACGAATGGGAGGAACCACAAGAAAGAAAAAACTAAACTGAACTAAACTAAACAAAAGAAGAGAGCAGATAGTCCGCTTCGATCTGCATTTAGACTCCACAGTTCTTTCTCTGGATGTGGGTGGCATTTTCCATCATGAGTCCTTTGGAGTTGTTTTAGGTCCTTGCATTGCTGACAAGGGCTAAGTCTATCAAAGTCAGTCATCACACACTGTGGCTATTACTGTGTAAAATGTTCTCCTAGTTCTATTCACTTCACTCAGCATCAGTTCATATAAGTCTTTCCAGGTTTTTCTGAAATAGGCTTGCTCCTCATTTCTTATAGCATAATAGTATTCCATCACATTCTTATACCAGAGCTTGTTTAGCCATTCCCCAATTGATGGGCATCCCCTCAATTTCCAGTTCTTAGCCACCACAAAAAGAGCTGCTATAAATATTTTTGTACATGTGGGTCCTTTTCCCGTTTTTATGATCTCTTTGGGATACAGCTGTAGAAGTGGTATTGCTAGGTCAAAGAGTATGCACATTTTAATAGCCCTTTGAGAGTAGTTCCAAATTGCTCTCCAGAATGGTTGGATCAGTTCACAACTCCACCAACAATGCATTAGTATTACAATTTTCCCACATCTTCTCCAGCATTTATCTTTTTCCTGTTTTGTCATGTTAGCCAATCTGACAGGAGAGATGTGGTACCTAAGAGTTGTCAGTAGTGATTTAGAGCACTTTTTCATATGACTATAGACAGCTTTAATTTCTTCATCTGAAAAACTGCCTGTTCATATCCTTTGATCATTTATCAACTGGGGAGTGACTCGTATTCTTATGAATTTGACTCAGTTGTCTATATATTTTAGAAATGAGGCCTTTATCAGAGACAGTGATTGAAAAAATTTCCAGTTTCTTCTTCCCTCCTAATCTTGGTTGCATTGGTTTTGTTTGTGCAAAAACTTATCAATTTAATGTAATCAAAACTATCCATTTTGCATTTTGTAATGTTCTCTATCTCTTGTTTGGTCATAAATCCTTTCCTTCTCCATAAATCTGACAGATAAACTATTCCTTGCTCCCCTAATTTGCTTATAGTATCAGCCTTTATATCTAAATCGTGTACACATTTTGACTTTATTTTGGTATACGGTGTCAGGTGTTGGTCTATGCCCAGTTTCTGCCAGTTTTCCCAGCAGTTCTTGTCAAATAGTAAGTTCTTATCCCAGAAGCTGGGGTCTTTGGGTTCTTCAAACAGTAGATTACTATAATCATTGCTACTGTGTCTTGTGAACCTACCTATATCGCCAATTCGATACCCACTGCAGCTGCTATGAATATGCCGGTGTATTTCCATATTTGAGTAGCAAAATATAACAGACTCTCTTCCTCAAAGATGAAACCAAGATATTTTTTCATATACCAGAAAGCCAAATCCACCATAGTAACAAAAAAGTTTGTACACATGACCAATGCAGGGAGGACCACCATCCCTAAGCCTTCCCTCTGTCAGGCCTCCCTACAAACAAGCTCCCCTAGGCAAAATTGCCCTCTCACTCACACTAACTGCTCCGCCTGTGCTTGCCTCTCTCTTTCCCAGCTCACTCCCACTGTCTCTCAGCTCTGCTCCACCCATTCCTGCTCCATTCTTTGGGCAAGCTCCTCCCACCACAGGCTTCCACGTGACTCAGGCTGAAAGAAGATCACTTAGTCCGATTAATGGAAGATTAATGGACAAGAAAGACCTTCCCATTGCATTAACATTACACTGACCTATTCCACTGATCCATCCCTCTATTTCTTAGCCAGCACAGAGTCGTTTTGGTGATTGCTGCTTTATAATACAGTTTAAGATCTGGTGTGGCTAGGCCACTTTCCCTAGTATTTCTTTTCATTAATTCCCTTGATATTCTGGACTTCTTGTTCTTCCAGATGAATTTTGTTGTTATTTTTTCTAGCTCTATAACATATTGTTTGGTAGTTTGATTGGTATGGCCCTGAATAAGTCAATTAATTTATGTAGAATTGTCATTTTACTATAACAGCTTGGCCTACCCATGAGCAAGTGATGTTTTTCCAGTTGTTTAGATCTGACTTTATTTGTGTGAAAAGTGTTTTTGTAATTGTATTCGTGTAGTTCTTGGATTTTTTTTTTTTTTGCAGGTAGACTCCCAAATATTCTATAGTATCTACAGTAACTTTAAATGGAATTTCTCTTTCTTTCTCCGCTGTTGGGCTTTGTTAGTAAGATATAGAAATGCCAATGATTTATGTGGGTTTATTTTATATTCTACAACTTTGCTAAAGTTGCTTATTATTTCAAATAGTTTTTTACTTGATTCTCTAGGATTCCCTATGTATGTTATCATATCATCTTCAAAGAGTGATAGCTTTGTTTCTTCTTTGCCTATTCTAATTCTTCAATTTCTTTTTCTCCTATTGCTAAAGCTAACATCTCTAGTACCATATTGAATAATAGTGGTGATAATGAACATCCTCGTTTCAGCCCCAATCTTTTTGGAAATGCTTCTAGCTTATCCTCGTTACATACAATATTTGCTGATGGTTTTAGGTAGATGCTACTTATCATTTTAAGGAAGACTCCATTTATTTCTATGTTTTCTAGTGTTTTTAATAGGAATGGGTTCTGTGTTTTGTCAAAAGCTCTTTCTGCATCTATTGAGATAATCATGTAGTTTGATAGTTTTATTGTTGATATGATCAATTATGCTGATGGTTTTCCCAATATTGAACCAACCCTACATTCCTAGTATAAATCCTACCTGGTCCTAGCATATTATTCTCATGATAAGTTGCTGTAATCTTTTTGCTAATATTTTATTTAAAAATTTTGTATCTATATTCATTAGGGAAATTGGTCTATAATTTTCTTTCTCTGTTTTGACTCTTCCTGATTTAGGTATCAGCATCATATTTGTATCATAAAAAGAATTTGGTAGGACTCCTTCCTCACCAGTTTTCCTAAAAAGTCTATATAGTATTGGAATTAATTGTTCTTTAAATGTTTGATAAAATTCACTTGTAAATCCATGTGGCCATGGAGATTTTTTCTTAGGGAGTTCACTGATTGCTTGTTCAATTTCTTTTTCTGAGATAGGGTTATTTAAGTATTTTTCTTCCTATAATGTTAATCTGGGCAATCTATATTTTTTGTAAATATTCATCTATTTCACTAAGATTGTAAAATGTATTGGCATATAGTTGGACGTGTGTGTGTGTGTGTGTGTGTGTGTGTGTGTGTGTGTGTGTGTGTGTGTCTTTATGTACATATTTGCATTGACTTATCAGCATCTACTTTGTTTCCCTGGAGTTAATTGTAAGTATCTTGAAGGCAGGGACTGACTGTTGCATTAGTATAATAAATGCCCTTTTTCTTTTTTTTCTTTTTTCTTTCTTTCATTCCTTTTTTTTATTAGACCTATCATGTTGTAAGCAAAAGCAAAGCAGATTTTTGTTTGTATTTTTTGCAGTTTGGTTTTCCAGGATCCATGGCCATAACAATCTCTTGTTTCCAGGTGTTAGATATGAATTCTATGGGTCAAAACATTTCCACCACCACCTGTGTAGATAGTAAGGGCCAGGTGTTGCCTATTCATATTGTAAAGGTCAGGACCCTGGAGGGGTAGAGTGTAAGTATAAAGCTGGTGGGCTCTGGTCAGTGAGTGGAATCTTTAGGGTTGAAATGCACAAGCTAGGATGCTGTTTTCACCTTGATCAGCCCCCATCAAGGCTTGGGAGGAATCTGTGTTTGCCTCTACTGTCCCTCATTGAGACTTGAGGGGATTTCGGGGAATGCACAAGTTGTGCCTGTCTCAGTTGATCCCATGAAGACATAGGGGGAGTTGCCCCACTTTCTTGCCAGCCCCTTCGAGAAAGGTGATTGGGGAATGCTGCAGGAGTTTTGGTGCTCAACAACCCTTGTGAGGAGGTTAGATAGAATAAAGTGTGCATTGTTTAATTAAAGCAGGATTGTTAACCCCTTTGAAGCTGTCTTTCCTTTATAAAAGCAGATCAAAGAAGGCCATTCTGGGTGTTCCAGGGTGCTTGCTAATACACATGTCAATGGCATAGGTAGTTCATGATCAACAAACTCCTTCCACCAATGCAGATCATCACCTTTTTCTGAAATTTTCAGTTGCAGAGAGTTTCTTAGGGCACAAAGAGGTTAAGAGACTTTTCTGGGTTAATATAGCCAGTAAGTCTCAAAGGCAGGACTTAAGTCCTTTTATTTTATTTTTCCAATCAACAAAAATCCACCTTCTTGCCCTCCCCCCCCCCAACTCTTTTTCCCAATTGAGAACAAAAGAAAAACAAAACCTTTACAAACAAGTCTGGTCAAGCAGGACTTCCTAGGCAGGGCCAAAGTCCTGAGGAAAAACCCTGTGATAATCCCTAGGGAAGGCTAAACAGACCACAGGACACCCAGAGGAAGACCAAGTGGTCACCCCCCCTTAATCTGTGGGGATCATAGGGCCTCCTAGGGGTCAGACCCTAAGGAGGACCCAAGTGATGGCCCCTTAGGACGGCGGTAAGATCACAAGGCTCCCAAGACAGGGCCAGAAGTCCCAAGTGATGTCCCCTTAAGAAGGTTGTGCAGACCACAGGGTTCCCCAAGGGAATCTGGAATGGTAGCCCTCTTAACACCGCAGTGGGGATCACAGGACACCCCAAGACAAGATCCAGGAGTAAGCCCAGCGAGCTTCCGCGGCCTATTGCTTCTCTTCACTTGACCTTAAGAAGATCCATGTGATTTGCCCATTCTCACCCAAAGAACTCAAGACCAAAGTGGGCAGAGGAAGGCATTTTATTAAGCTCCTCAAGAGAGCAGGTGTAGTGCTCGCTGGAACACTCACACCGATACAGCTGCAGGAGCAGGGGTAACCATTCCCTCCACTCCTGCTAGAGTCATGGTTAGTTTACAATCTTTGTTTTTTTACATAGTTTTCCTAGGTTATACAGTTTATATAAATAGGATAATAAGGATACAGAAGCAAAAGTGAAGTTAATTAGATTTCCCTTGTCTTAGTTTAGGATTAAACTATATTCTTTTACTTCCCCTACTTTCCCTCTTTAACATATGCAACTTATGCAAATCAGTAGGCCTGGATTCTTGACCAAGACCAGACCCTAGATAAGTTTGAACTGGTTCAAGTGGGTTTGGCCTCTCTAATTCCCCAGACTGCCTTCTCAAAAAGCATGCACATGTGTACAAGCCTCTGACCTCTCACCTGACTGACCTTGAGGCCTGGTCTCTGCTAAAGCTGGGGTGGGGGAGGGCGGGGAAGCACACCTTTAGTTCTGTGGAAACAAAACTCCTCCTCCCATTTCTTACAGTAGCATGGTTCATTGTCAGGCCTCTAGAATCCTAGTCAGTCATTAGGCTGATCAGAGTTTGGATTCTTTTAGAGTTGTTGGCCTTTACCATCTTATCATCTTTGTATCTGTTATTCTCTTGGTTCTATTCCCTTCTCTATACAAGTCTTCCCAGATTTCTCTGAAACCATCACCTTCATCATTTCTTACAGCACAATAATATTCCATCACAGTTATACATCATAACTTGTTCGTCCATTCCACCATGGTTGGATACCCCTCAGATTCTTATTCTTTGCTACCTCAGAAAAAGCTATAAATGTTTTTTTGTACATCCTACTAGTTTGTTTTGCTTAGGACTGACCTCTCCTTTAATCTTCCCTCCAATTGCCCCTTCTTCCCTTTTCCTTCTGTAAGAAATGGGAGGAGGAGTTTTGTTTCCACAGAACTAAAGGTGTGCTTCCCTGCCCACCCCCACCCCAGCTTTAGCAGAGACCAGGCCTCAAGGTCGGTCAGGTGAGAGGTCAGAGGCTTGTAGGCATGTGCATGCTTTTTGAGAAGGCAGTCTGGGGAATTAGAGAGGCCAAACCCACTTGAACCTGTTCAAACTTATCTAGGGTCTGGTCTTGGTCAAGAATCCAGGCCTACTGATTTGCATCATTTGCATATGTTAAAGAGGGAAAGTAGGGGAAGTAAAAGAATATAGTTTAATCCTAAACTAAGACAAGGAAAATCTAATTAACTTCACTTTTGCTTCTGTATCCTTATTATCCTATTTATATAAACTGTATAACCTAGGAAAACTATGTAAAAAACAAAGATTGTAAACTAACCATGACTCTAGCAGGAGTGGAGGGAATGGTTACCCCTGCTCCTGCAGCTGTATCAGTGGGAGTGTTCCCGCGAGCACTGCACCTGCTCTCCCGGGGAGTGTAATAAAATGCCTCCCTCTGCCCACTCTGGTCCTGAATTCTTTGGGTGTGAATGGGCTAAATCACATGGATTTTCCTAAGGTCAAGTGAAGGGAGGCAACAGGCAGTGGAAGCTTGCCAGGCTTACTCCTGGATCGTGTCTTGGGGTGTCCTGTGATCCCCACTGTGGTGTTAAGAGGGCTACCACTCTGGATTCCCTTGGGGAACCCTGTGGTCTGCACGGCCTTCTTAAGGGGACATCACGTGGGACTTCCAGCCCTGTCTCGGGAGACTTGTGAATTTACCACCATCCTAAGGGGCCATCACTTGGGTCCTCCTTAGGGTCTGACCCCTAGGAGGCCCTGTGATCCCCACAGATTAAGGGATGGCTACCACTTGGTCTTCGTCTGGGAGTCCTGTGGTCTGAACAGCCTTCCCTAGGGATTATCACAGGGTTCTTCTTCAGGACTTTGGCCCTGCCTAGGAAGTCCAGTGATCGCCAAAACCACGTTTCTCACACTTCTATTTCCCTGTTGAATAAAATTTATTTCTCTACCCAACTCTGTGTGTGTGTGTGTGCATGCCTTCTTCCCCCTTTGACCAGTTCACAGGAGAGTGAGGTAGTACTCTGCCTCTGTCTCCCAGGTGAGCCTTCTAGACAGATATTTATTTAATAACTCTTTGATCTCTGATGGATTAAATGCTGTCTTAAATGAAACATTTAGAAAGCAGAACAGATAAGATGGGCCTGCTGAGCTTTCAGCTGTAGTTAATATTGTAAGAGACCAGAAAAACTGTTCTAAGAACAGTCTGGCTTTAGCCTATCCCAATAAGATACAGTACCTGTGAAAAGGCTTTAATTTGCACCTTTCCCTGAAGAATTACATTTTCAAATCCTTCAGTATTTTGGAGAACGGGATATTTTGGGCACTGCTTCTGCATGTGCTAATTTCCTGGATTAATTTAGGGAACATCTGCATAGCACTCTACCCGCACTCCACTGGCAGAATGGTACCTGCATTTCCAATGAGGGCTCCAGGTTTCCCCCTTTGCAGGCAGCCTCAGATTGGATCGAATTGAAATGCCAAGCCTCCTAAGGTGCCAGTGTCTAAGCGTATAATTATGTAATTTTCTCTTGGTCTTTCAGAGTCTTCCTGCGAGCAATTAATCAGTATGCAGATATGCTCAACAAAAAATTTCTGGATCAAGCCAACTTTGAGCTACAGGTAAGGGGACAACTGCAAGGCCTTCCTCCAACTGGAGGCTTTGGCCAAGACGGTGTGTCTACACTCACTGTGCGCTCTCTGGTTTAATCGCTCACTTATCCGAAGAGTAGAAATGGAATTGGTGGTCAGGACCGCTAGAACCCAAGAAGTAGAAATGATGGTGGAACCAGGAGGGATGAAGTGAGTGCTTGAATCTGCTGGCCTAGCTCTTGAGTGCTCTCTGAGACCCATGACCAGATCCCGCAGACTAGCCAGGCAGGCCCACAGCATCAGTTAGAATTCAGCAAAGACCTATTAAGTACTTACTCTGTCCCAGATGCTGCCTCAGGCACTGGGGATATGCAAACAAAAAAGAAAGGAGCCCTGCCCTCCTGGAGCTTACTTTTAGTGGGGGGACTTTGGTGAGCAAGCATGTATTATCCATCTGTATTACATAATACAAAAAGTAATTTGGAGCTCAGAATTTTAAAAAAAACATAAATATTAAAATTTTACATGTAATTAGGAAATATTTCATTAAACAAATAAAATGTGTTTTTAAAAAAGTAATTTCAGAGGGAAAGAGGACCAGCAACTGGAGGAGAGTAAGGATGGGGAAGGGAACAGCAAAGGCATTCTCTGAGCTCGATTCTATTTTTGAAGAATGAATGGAAGGTGCTCACCCCCTGCTAGAGACTTGGTAGACTCAATATACAAAATGAGGCTTGTGGTTTTGGATTCAGTCAGTGTGGGAAAGTATTAGGAGGTTTTCTTTTTTGTTTGTTTTTGTCTTTTATTCCAGGGCAAAGGAAGTAGGAGAGTGCATTTAATGCATTTAATTGAAAAAAGGGATGAATGATGAAAAACCATTTATTAAATGTTCTATGCAAAGTACTGTCAATCCCTGGGGGGTGGGGTACAAATTGAAAATAAGGACTATTTTTTTTGTAGTTTCAGTTTTTTAAAATAATAACCAACTTTAGTCACTTTGGAGTGGTAGGGGTGGAGGCAGCCTCTCGGCTCAAGCATTGGGGGAGGAACCAAACATTCATTGGTTCTGGACCCAGTCCTTCATCCTCTGCCTCACTGTAACATTTGCAAAGCAATGGCCAATTGCATCATTAGATGGAATGGCCTCCGTCTTCTCACTCTCCCTGCCCTGATCTCAAAAGTTTCTGTTTTCCATGACCTGAAATAACACCTGGCATGTTCCCGCAAGTCCTACAAATATTACCTGCTGGCCATCAGTTTCCCAGGCAGTTAAAAATGAGGAAACACAAATCTCTTTCTAAATTTCTTGTGTAAAGAGGCTCATCATTCCTTAAAGCAGAAAATGGTCATCATCTCTAGAGTCAAGAGAAAAATGACAAGAAATAGGATGTCAAAGACATCTGTGCCCAGAAAGGGGGGAGGGGGAAGAAGAAGAGGCGGGCTCCTGGTGAGTTGAATACCGTCCACTCTCCTGCGCATGCTCCCTTTGACTGTTTCTTCTCCAGTGTCGGCAGAAATCTTTAATTAAGGACTTCAGGGCAGACTTTGTATCCTCGGGATGACCTTCAAGTTTCAGTTCAATATCCCAGCATGCAGTGTGCCTGTTCACGTCTTTTCAGGAAATAGACTGTCCCAGGCTATCCTTTCTTGGGCTATCTCAGGCCCTCTTTTATAAGAGGTGGTCTTTTCCAGGCCATCCATTCTAGGAAGCAGGTTATCCCAAGCTATCTGACCTATTCTTTCTAGGAAATGAGCTATTCTGGAATTTCTCTACAAATGTATTCAGGAGCTGTCCATGACTTATGAGTGGCACTGGCCTGCTCTGGGAGCTCACCTGGGGACAGGTGGACAAAGATCTCTCCCCTCTCAGAAGTCTATTAACTGCAACTAGAAATATGAAGGACTGAGCAGAGGGAAAAGGACAAAAATTGGGGAGGGGTGAGGAAGAGGGCTTTTATAAGACATGCATTTTTCCTCCTCAACATTTTGTTCTTTAGAAGGCTTGAAGGGAGTCACTTTCCTAAGCCCATCATATTTTCAGGCTCTGTTTTTGAGCTTTGTGAGGCTGCCGGGGAAGACTTTCTGAGGAAACAGCAGCTACTGGCACACTCAAACCCCCACTTTCTTGTCCTCAGGCATGGGAGGGAAGCCAGGAGTAGGTAGGAAAAGTGAGTGTGGGTCCCCGGAATGACTTCCTTCTGCAGCCCCGGAGCAGAGCCAAGCTCCAGGAGGAAATTTCGCTTTTGTGTAGCAGTGGGGAGGGTGAGACCACGACTTCCATGACCATCCTTCCTCACGAATCCTCAACAAGTCTTGAAAAGATGGTGGCAATGGCATTTCCTCCATTCCCCTCCCGCTCCAATGTCAGATGTAACTGTATCTGATATTTACATGCACTGCTTCAGTATGTACGGAATGCTTTCTCTTCAGCCATCCTTTTAGCACTGAAAGGGAGCTCAGAGACCACCTGGAGTAATCTATCCATGTACAAATGAGGAAACCGTGTCCCAGTTAGAGAAGGTCCCATGGGTAAATAGTAAGGAGTCAGATGCTGTTCTTACCCTCATCCCTTGCATCTTGCCTCACTTTACTGCCATCGATGCTCATGGAATACCTGTACGGAAGCAATACACGCATTTTAGGCCATTCCACGTACCGTGGACATCGAATTTGTCATCTAGCATGGATAGAGCTATTCCCGTGTTACAGATGAGGAAGCTGAGGTTCAGAGGGTAAGCAGTTTGTCCACAGTCACACGGTTAGTGTCAGGGGTGGAATTTGAACCCTGGGCTCTCCTCTTTCACTGAACCACATCCATTTGCTCTCCCTCAGGAGGGAATTCTGTGTAAATATATGTTTATACAATTGTGTAAGTTGTTAGCATTTTTCTGTACTTCAGAGGAGGGTGCTGGAAAGAACATAATGGTTTCTTTTGTTTTTGTGTCCTCTATTGCCTGCCCACCAATGTGACTGACTCCTGTCACCTTCTGAATTTCAGCTCTGGAACAATTACTTCCACCTGGCTGTGGCTTTTCTTACTCAAGAATCTTTACAACTGGAGAATTTTTCAAGTGCAAAGAGAGCCAAAATCCTCAACAAGTAAGCGCACATCCTCCTAAGAACACTGGGCATGAGCATTAATCGGCAAGTGCCTACTAAGCGCTCTCAGCCAAAAGGGTGCACCTGGAGATGCCATTGTGCTTGGGATGGGGTGGGGGGCATACATTCCTTCTCTTGAACCAAGATTCAGAATTAAAATATTCATCGGACTCGGCTGCCAGGCAATGCATTTAAGGAATATGGATGAGCAAAATTAGACTTCAGAGAGAGAATGAATTTTATTGTGATATCATCCTACATTGATGCTTCCGTTGCTTACTCTTCAAATTCTGCTTGCAAAGAATGCGTCTGTTTAGAGAATAATTCTGATAGTGGCTAAAGGAGTAAAATGGAAACCATGCAGGAAGGCAGCTCAACTCAGATTAAATGTAACGATCTGTTTTAGTTCTAGACAGTCAGACATAAAATATTCCTCTCTCACCTGGGTAGAAGGGCAACAGCCTGTAGGTGTAGAATGCTGCTTATAATGGCAGATGCGCTCACCTGATCAACTGGTTTCGCTTACCTCTATTTTAATGATTTTTAACATCTTTTGTTTATATATCACCTGCCTTTCTCAATGTATCTCTCCTCGCTCCCTCCCCCAGAGTGGCATTCCTAATGAGAAACAATTTTCTTTTTTTTTAAATTTATTTTAAACTTAAATATACAATAAGAAAAAAAGAAATATTATAAACTTAAATACTAAAATCTAAATACAGAAGAAAATTAAAAAAAAGCATTGTCATGTGAACAGCAGAATGTAAGAGAGGATTCAAAATATACAGCAATAGATTTCCATTTCAAGAAAGCCTGTACGATAAATACTACACAGTGTGTTGAGAGCTGTCCATCTTTTCTTTGCTTCCCTGTAAGTTTTCTTTTGTTCTCTGCTGTGCAGTTTTTACTTTGTTCTTTTTTCCCCTTCCTCCCCACCTCCTCCAAGATGGCTACAGTTAAGCATGGATATATTTTTATATACGTGTGTGTAAAGTGTGTGTGTGTGGGTGTGTGTGTGTGTATAAACACACATATGTACATATACATACAAACATATATACATATCCCCATACATACACACATGCACACACTTACGTGTACATGGATATACTTAGCTATCTGTCATCATGCTCATATGTAGGCATATGCATTCCCATGCATCTGTATAAGACCATACTATCCTTGTTTGTCCTCCGTTTCTGTGAGGGTGGATGATATCTTCTTTCATATGTCCAAATCTTTCCATCTTTTTCTAAGTCCACCCACTCATCATTTGCTACACCACAGCACTATATTCCAACATTATACTGTTTAGTTATTTTAAATAGCCTAAAACAATATTGATTAATATGGCTGACACATAGTGTAGTTTATTTTTCTCTTTAGATTAAATCTATTTTAGCTTTAACTTTGTCTGAGATCGTGATTACCACCCCTGCCTTTTTTCCTAATAAATTCTACTCCTGATCTTTATTTTATGTTTGTGTTTATCTCTCATTTCCTGTCCCTCCTGACTCCTCTACTTTACTTCTACCCACTCCATTGCCCTCCTATCACTTAACCTATCCACCTACAAAGATCCCTTTCTTATCCTCCCATTCCCATTAAACACCCATCTTACCCCCCATCCCATTCCCTCACCCTCTTATGTCTTTGTAAATTTAAGACTGTTATTCCATTCTAAATCAGTATATTGTTCTCTCTTTAACCAGATCTGATGTGAATTCCCTCTAAAAATCCCTCCCTTGTCCTCCTATTCCTGTTGATTCAAACAAAATTCTATTGCCTCCCCTTCTCCAATTCCCTCCCCTCCCCTTCCCTCTAAAAATCCCTCCCTTATCCTCTCCCCATCTCTATCCCTTTAGCCTTTTATTTCTTTCTGAATTTAAAAGACTTTTATACTTTTCTAGATATATATGTATTACACCCCCTTTAACTCATACCAATGACAGTAGGGTTCCAGAACTATCAGACCTTCTCCTCCATCTAATTTCTGTCAGTTCTTTCTCTCACACCTCATTTGTGTAAGATAATTACTCCTTTTACCTTTTTCCTAAGTGGTTCCTTTTTAAAATCACATCATACTCAGGTCTACCCCAATCTTTCGTTTAAACTACTCAATTACAAATAATAATGTTGAACATACATTTTACATTTCCTCATATAAATAGCAAAGTGTGTCCTTACTGAATCCCCAATTAGTCCTTGATGGGTACCTTATATTTCTCTTGGATCTTGTATGTTAAATTTGCTATTAAGTTCAGGTTTTTTGCAACAAAATCCTGAAAGTCTGGCAATTCATGGAATGTCCATTTTTTATTTCATTCAGGATTATGCTTAACTTTGTTGATATTTTTGCTGCAACCCCAGTTCTTTTGCTCTGCAATATATAGTGTTCCAAGACCTCCAGTCTTACAGTGTCACTGAAGCTAGGTCTCAGGTAATCCTAATTGTGGTGCCACCATATCTGAATTTTTCTTTCTTGTTGTTTGTATTATTTTCTCCTTGAACTAGGGGTTCTGAAATTTGACTGTGACATTCCTATAGGTTTTCCTTGTAGGATCTCTTTAAGATTGCGATTGGTGGATTTTTTGAATTTCTACTTTCCCCTCTTGTTCCAATGCTTCAGGACACTTTAATTATTTCTTGTGTTATTGTATCAAGATAACTCTTTTGATCATAGCTTTCAAGTAGTCTGATCATTCTTATGTTTTCTCTTCTTCACCTCTTCTCCAGATCAGTTTTTTTTTTCCTTATGAGACGTTTCACATTCTCTTGTTTTTTCATTCATTATATTTTGCTTTATTTCTTGGTCTCTTATAACTTCTCTGGCTTCCCCTTGCCCAATTTTAAATTTTAAAGAGTAATTTTTTTCCTTAAGATTCTGGATCTCCTTTTCCAGTTGGTTGACTTTCTTTTCATAATCTCCTTGTTTATCTTGGGTTGTTTTTTTTTTTTTTTTAATTTTTCCTCAATTGCTCTCATTTGATTTTTAAAGTCTTTTTTCAGTTCTTCTGTGAATTCTTTTTGGGTAGGTGACATTGGATGTCATTCTTTAGGGTGGAAGAGGCTGTTTTCATTTCAGTATCCTCCTCTGAAGATGAGTCCCAGTCTTCTCTATTCCCATAGTAACTTTCTGTAGCCAGGTTCTTTCTCCTTTACCTTCTCTCTCTCTCTCTCTCTCTCTCTCTCTCTCTCTCTCTCTCTCCCCCTCCTCCCTCCCTCTCTCTCTCTCTCTCTCTCTCTTTATTTGTAGCAGCTTATTATTGTAATCACCTCTAGGCCTGGAGTATGGGGAGTGGTGCCTCTGGCCTCAGATCCTTCTTCAGTTCTTCCCTCTGACCAGGGACCAAAACCAAGACCTCCAGCCTCCTGTAAGTGCCCACAGCCAGTGGTATTCTCACCCCCACTGCTTCTGCACTGCCTGGGCACATGCCGGCTCCTTCTCGCCCAGGGCTAAATCTCAGCAGCCGGCCTGGGTCTGGCATCCCTTATCATTAGAGGTTCCCTCAATCTTCCCTGGCTCTAATGCCCAACTCCCCACACTGTCTGGGAGGTGAAAATTCTTGTGACTGAGGCCAAGGCTACCTCTCCAGCCAGCTGGGCCCAGAGCTTGCCGCTTGTTTCAGCAGAACTAGCCTGAAGGTGTTTGCACTTCACAGGAACCAAACTTCAGTCCTGAGATTTTTCTTCAGATCTTCTGTGATTGTCCCAGGAGGACCACTATTCTGCCCTCACTCTTGTTCATTTTTACTGCTCTACATTTGCCCTAAGCGACTATTTTATCTTGTTTGTGAGCTGGAATTTTCTGACCCACTCCGACATCTTCCCACAATTTTCTCTGAGAAACAGTTTGCAAAGAAAAAGTAAACTGTTCAACAAAACTGACCAACACATTGGGAAAAGCCTGACACCATATCCAGTGTTCCACACCCATAGCCCTCCACTTCTGCAAAGAAGTGGGTCCTTAGCATTTCACAGCATTCAGTTTTGCTTCTCCGTGTTCATCATGTCCATCACATCTTAGATCCCAGTAAGACTCATGGGCATTCATGCACCACAGCATATTTTAGCCATTGCCGAATCGCTAGGCAGATGTTGACTTTGTTCACAATTCCTTGCTGCTACTAGAAGTGGTTTTCCTTAACTTTTAATTGTTGTAAAGGAAAGTCATGGGACGGGGGATATAATCCAGAAATGCCCCTTCCTTGTGCTCAGCCAGGATTTTAGTATGATTATTCTATCACTATCTCTGGAATGTTCCTAGGAGGTGTAAAGTATGTCTAGAACCTTTGGAGCAAGAAGTTCCGGTTCCGATTCCTACCTTTTTCCCTTATGTATTTGTGTGGCCTTGGCCAAGTCACTTGACCTCTCTGGGCCTCAATTTGATCATCTATAAAATGAAGAGGTTGGTCGAGATGGCCCCAATCTCTATGCTGGTTTTAGATACTGAATTTTTTAAGTCTTATTACATTTTACAGTTACTACTATATAAATGAGGTCAGTGTTTCCCAGAAAGCTGCTGTAGACACATCAGCATTATATCTGCTGGATTGGGACTGTCTTTTTTTTATGGGGATCTCTCTGGCTGAGGGCTTCTTCTGACTGGTCCAGAATCTTCTGCAGTCTTGACTGTGCTCCTGAGATCTGAACATGTTATAGGAAACCAAAGGTGGGCACAAGATCTGGGCTGATGAGAAATGACAAAGAACATAATACTCTCAGCAGGGCAAATGTCGCATTCACAACTCCAATAGCCAAGGAAATCCAACGTCATCTTGTTTGTGCCTACTAGCTGTCAGGGTTCCTCTTTTCTCTACTAGCACAGGAAGCAGCAGCAGGATGTTCAGGAAACACATTTTCCCCAAGAATCTTCTTTTTCATAGAATTCCTGAGGAAAAGGGCCATTGATCATTTCAAAAGTGTTTTAGCTCTTCTTCTCAAATCAGCCAGCACCGAAATCTAGCCTGAGGCTGCAGCACCCTACCAAGATCTGAGGCCAGGTGGTGATGCCAGTATTCTAGGAAGAGAAGAGTTAAATGACAACTTATCTCCTGTAGATGTAGGAGGTAGGTCTTCCCACCTCTGGGCATTTTACTATGTCCAATGGCAAAAGTAAAGGATACCTAGAGTACAGTCTTACAGGTGTATTGGCATCACAAAATGTCAAAAGAGAGAGCCCCATGCTTTGGGAGGATCCTCTTTGGAGGATTTGTGGACAAGGGTCCCATGGGCCCTTGAGGCCTGGCACTTGAGGAGTCCTGATCTGTACCAGTGGATGGGGCCCCCATATCCATGGCATCACATCATCAAAACATAGAAGTGGGAATAATCCATCATAACAGGGAAATCTCCTTCATTTGAAGAAGTTGCTTTTTTAAGCCTGCACTTTGAGACCAACTACAACTCAAAAATGACAGAAATTCCCCAATCTTCATTATCTCACATATATTCTTAATTAAGTGCCCAAATGGGTCACATATACTAGCTAGAGCCTTGGAGGAACCTGGGTTCTTGTTCTGCCTGTAATGCTTATTAGTTGTGTAACCATGGACCAGCCACCTAACTGCTGTGGCCTTTAGGCAACTCTCTAAGAATGTTATACATGCATCAGAGGAGAGTGTTCCCACCCATTTGAACGCCACAGGTTCTTGAAGTATTAAATGTCCGTGAGAACTAAGGATTTGAGATCCGACTAACTTACTGTGATATGTGTAGTTCAAAGGGATGGGCATCCTCTGAGCCCTGATCTTTGAGAAGCAAGGCAGACTTGAGTTGCGCCCAGGTGTTCTTTCCAATATTCTAAGGAATAGCAGTGTCTCCAAGGACTGAGCAGCATCAGTGGCTTTGAGGAGAAAGCATTCTCAGCCCTTCCAAGACTTACCCAGCCCAGCCAAAAATAGTCAGGAGCAGATGAGTGACAGGCACAAGGGTAAAGTGAGAGACTGAAGGAGAAAACAAAAGGAGGGCTGAGCTGCAATAGAAAAGGGAAAGCCTGAGGAGGGTCCGCAGGCCCCTGTGGACATCCCGGAACAGAAGGCTCCAGCCGAAGCTCCTGGTTGTGCCCAGTTTTGACACCCGTGAAAAGTTCTCTAACTTCCCATCCTCATCCCCATCTAGTAACAGACACTCTAAAATACTCTGCTTCAATCTTTTTACCTAGACATGGGTAGACATTTCCCACCTGGATTCCAGAACTCATCTTGCAAGATGAAATCAACCCTGAATCTCATACCTCCTCAGCCCTGCCTTCCCCCCAGGCCACTTTCTTTCTCTGAGCAGAGAGGGTGGGAGGTGGAGGGACTAAAAAATTCACCTCATCCTTTCCTACCTAGCTAGTTTCCTGAACTTCATGATCTGCAGAAACTCGTTATTCCTTGAGATGAAATAATCTATGAAATTCTCACTTCTTCAGATCATTTCCCACCTTAGCTGTAGGATAACCAAGCACTTCTTCCCACTACTCCCCCTGCTTTTCAGCTTCTTTTTATGTGTTCTCTCTCATTAGACTGTGAGGTCCTGTGAAGCCAGGAATGGTCTATATCACCAGCACTAAGCATAGTGCCTGGCATATTAGCAGGTGCTTAATAGATGTTTGTCCCTGAGTCTGACATTGTTTGTGTCTTTCTATTTGCCTCAAGTAGAGTAGGGCCATGACTTAACTTAAGATAAAAAAAAAACTTAAATTATGACAGAGTCAAACTTCTGTTTGAATGAATGGCAAGTAATTTTCTAACTGGGGGCTCTGAGCTATTATGATTATATTAATAACTTTTCTTCTGATGGTAACTCTTTAAATTAAAGGACAACATGAACATGAATCATAGTGGTAGTAGGTTGCCCCTAGGTCAAAAAGTGAGATAATTATTAGTAATAGTTGATTAACTCTCTAGAAAAGAAAGTAGGTAGAATGGAGAAGGTGGTGAGCCTCTTTTCTATTTATATACCCTGAGTTTAGCACAATGCTTTACATTCAGTGCTTAATAAATATTTTGTTTATTCAGAAAAGGTCACACCCCAATCTTTCCCCACCCCCACAAGAGAAAAGGGAGCAGAAGAGATTAAGTATGTGACAGAACTCCACACTTCAAAGTGACCTTCAATATTATTATATGTACAAATAGAATCTTAGTGGAATGGATCAGTAGAGTGTGTGTGTGTGTGTGTGTGTGTGTGTGTGTGTGTGTGTGTGTGTGTGATATACAAGTTGTGTAACTTGTCCCAAACTGCATTTCCTTTTCTCTGATGTAGACCTAGATTCAAAAAAATGTTATTGCCAGAAGGGATCCTCGGTTCCATGCTGAGGATAGACAGCACCGTTTCTCCAACTGACAGGAAACAGAAACTTGTCTTTCTTACTTGAAGGTCTGCACTTTCACATTCCCTGAGGGAAGGAGGGGAAATAAAGTGTTTTGTATTCCAAGGCCCGTTTTCTGGGCCAATATCTGCATTTGAATGAGAATAAAGTATCAGTCCTAATGTCTACATTGGGCTTATTAAGTCATATATGGATCATGACAGCCCCAACCTGAAAATAATATTTGCAGATTAGCCATCCCATTAATGATTCATAAGTAGCTATAAATCTATAGAACAGAAAATCCTCACTAAGAAGGTTCCTTATTATAGACTTTGAAAAGGTGGCTGCTGTCTAGAGGGCTTGCAGATGCTGGTAGTAATGATTACCCCACAGAGTGTAAGAGGGTGTCAGTGTGTTCTCCTAGTGGTGGTAATCAGTAGGCTTGGTAGTTTAGGAAATTGGTTCCTGAGTGTGATGAAGCATCATGTGGCACTTGAGTACGTGGAAGAAAGAACTCCAATCTTGCCTCTGTTGCTTCCCACCTTAGGTAGTAACAGCAACAGCAAATAATAATGATAATAAGTTTTCAAATCCACTTTTATAGCTCTTTAAGATTTGCAAAGGAGGCAGCCGGGCGGCACAGTGGATAGTGCTGGGCCTCGGTTCAGGAACGTGAATGTGATAGCACAGTGAAAGCTGTCAATTAATTTAAAAAACCACCAAATTAACATGTAAGAAAGTAATTGAGTAGCCCAGATGCATGAATGGTATTAATAGAAATCCACCTCTCTCCGAGGGAGCGCATCTGTAGGCAAACAGCCTAAACGTTCTTCTGTTTGTTCTGTGGATAACATCGGTTTCCCACCTCCCCCAGCCCTGCCCCCCACCAGTCCTTTCACAAACAACCCACTTAGGCTGTTTTGACCAGAAAAGCCGGATGAAAGATGTTCCCACTGTAATAACTTGGGTGTCTCTTCCTTCAGAGGGATGCAGTCCACCCTCCCCACTGAACCAGCCTCCCGGCGGATGAGTTAAATGATAGAGATGAGGAAGCCAATAAAAAAGGCTGTCACTGGCCCTCGGGGGAGCTGGCACTCTGGAGAAGAGGTTTTCCTGGCTAGTGCAGCAGAGTCCAGGCTGAGAGAAGATGTCTGCTGTGGGATGGATGCCTCTCCCCAATCTAAGCTTTCTGCAAGCTTTTCCTCCTGCAGCTTTAGCTAGAGCAGCATCTGCAGCCTTCTTTAGGGGTTGGTCAGTCAGGCTCCAACTCTCAATGACAGTGGGGGAGGAGGAGGAGAATGGCCACTTACCCAATTTGTACCAAATTCGTGGTCTTGTGCAGCTATCTGCAGTTCACATGCCATTCTGGGTAGAGTGCCAGACTTGGAATAAGGGAACACTTGGATTCAAATCCTGCCACTGGCACTTACTAACTACATGACCCTGGGCAAGACATATGACCTCTTTGAGCCTCGGTTTTCCCAACTGTAAAATAGAGACAAAACTTGTAGTCTTAAGATTGATGGGAGGGACACAGTTTCACATAATCTCAGAATTGTAAGAATCTCCTGTTGTAATCAAACCACATCTGACCAAGAATCCCCCTTCTACCAGCCATGTAGAGATCAGCCAGCCTTTGATCGATGACCTCGAGTGAGAGCAAAGCTACTCCCTCTCAAGGCAACCGTTTCCACATCTGGGCAGCTTTTGATGAGGAAAGTTTCTGAGTCTAAGAGTGTAACAAGCTGGAGAGAAAGTGGAAGAGGGAGCCCAACATGATGAAGGGCCTTGAGATCTGCCCTGTGAGAACGAAAAGGCTGGGGGGAAATGGACAGGAGTATAATCAGGAGTGCATGATTCTACCTATTGTTAAAACAGTAACATATCACAAAAGCCCAACTGCCTAAGGAGATGGGGATGTGCGAGAGTCCCAGCTTAGGTTTCTGCCAGCATCCTGTGAATTTCTAACCAGCCTGTGATCACTTCACATGGTTGTACAGTGGATAGCATGGCTTCCATGCCTCAAGTCTCTCCCCACTCCATTTCATTTGGTATTGAGGTGCCAGAGTGTCTTTTCTAAAGCACAGATGGGCCGTATCCCTCCCATTACTCAGCAGTCTCCAGTGGCTTCCTACTGTTTCCATGATCAAATACAAACTCCTTTGTTGGGCATTTAAAGCTCTTCACAACCCAGCCCCCTTTTACCTTTCTAGCATTCTTATGCATTAGTATACCCCATGCACCCACCCACCATGTACCCTGTGATCCAGCCACAGCTGGATGTTCTTGGCACAGGATGCTCATCTCCAGCCTTTTTCAGTGACCGAGTCCCATGCCTGGAAGGCCCTCACTCCTCACCTCTGTCTCTCAGATTCCCTGGCTTCCTTCACAACGCAGAACTCCCATTCTCTCTAGTACTAGAGCATTCTTCATCTACATTTTTCATCTGCTCCGTATGTATCACATAGACACATGGTTTTTTGCCTGTAAACTGAGCTTCTTGAGAGCAGGGTCTCTCACTTTCTTTTCTTGTATGCCCAGCACCTAGTACAGTGCCTGAATAAACAACAAAGCATTTGATCCCCAGTAAATCATTTAAACTCTTTGTGCCTCAGTTTCCTAATCTGTGCAGTGGGGGAGGGGGTAATAATAGTATATACCTCACAGAGTTATCATGAGGATCTAATGAGATAATTTACATATGTAAAGCTGTGTGTGAACCTTAAGAAGCATACGCTGTTAGCACCGTTATTGGTTGTACAATCAGGCACATATAGCCAGCTTCTGAGAGGCCTTTGGGTCAAAAGCAGATGGGATGCAAGGCCTTTGAAATAAGGGATCCTTCCCACTGGAATACCAGGTGTGTCACCTTCAGGCATTGAGGCTTGAGGCAGATCCATTCCCTTGGGAGCAAAGAACCTGTGCCATCTCAAATGCTGGGAAGTAAACACCTTCATTTATGTCACTCAGTTAGCAATACTTGGTGGGAATTTGTATATCTAAGGAAAGCTCAGATGGAGGGCTCATCTTCCCATCAGTCAGCAGTGCTTGATTTAATACCTGCTAAGAGCCAGACACTGGTCTAGGCACCAGGACTGCAAAATCACGAGCAAAACCATCCCTGCCTTCAAACAGTCCCACACACCATAATCAATGATCTATGATCTGTGTACACATGTAGGTACATACCTGACACGTATAAAGTATATTCAAGGAATCCTTGAGATCAAAGGCACTGTAAGGTGTATGTGGGAAGGGGGAAGGGGATAGACCAGGACAGGGAAAGTCTTCTTGCTGAAGATGGCACTTGAGCAATCTGGAAGGAGACCAGTGATTTTAAAAAAGCAGAGATAAAGAAGGAAGGAATGGGTGCAGCTAGAGTAGGGAGACAGAAAATTAGCAGGCACAGGAAGGCCAGGGAGGCTGACCATGGGCTGCTTGGAGGCTGGTAACATGTAAGATAGTTGAGGAAGCAGAACAGAGCTGAGTTATTAAGGGCTATTAATGCCAAAATGAAAGATACCTGGAAAATTATTTTTAAAGGCATGGGGGACATACGATTGGGCAGCTTTTGCTCAATTTCATAGTTAGTCTCTTCCCAACCTCTGATATTCAAAGCTAATAAATATATTTGCAATAATTCAGCCTGAACTTAGGGGCATAGACCCTGCCTGGACCTCTATTCCTCAGTCATAGAGTGTAGAAAGGATGACTCTATTCCATTCCTCTGCCTTCCTGCCTCTGGCCAGCTGCCACCTGAGGCACCCACCTCCCTCCTGGCCCTCTCTCCTAAGGCAGAGGCCCCCGGGCCTTGCGCAGCTCACTGGAGGTGGAAGAAAAGGGGAGAGATTGGGATCCGTTCACTGACTGATGGTCTGGGGGAGACTTCCTCTCCCACCCCAATGCCTGCCCTGCCCAGGGGTACAGCACCCTTGGAAAGCCCAGAGAGCCAGTCTGGCTGCACTGTGAGGACCCTGCGCCTGGCCAGGGCTGCTCTAACTGTGCGAGTGCATTGATGTATTCTGGGTCAGGGGGCTTGAGGCAGGGCTTCATCCCTTACAATACTTTGGCTAAGAACAGTGAAACTTCCACTGATTCATCTCATCCGGATGGATTGTCTGCTTTGTGGATTTTCCCCACTTTGTCAATATCCCCTGCTCCCCAGAGTGGAGGGACCCGAGCCCAGCTGCCAGGGCTGTTCTGCACAGGCTAGAGGCACACCGCCACCTAGGTCTTGCTGTGCCCATAAAATCGAGCTCCTTGGCATTTCCATCATGTCCCAGAAAGATCCATTTTATGGCATTATACCTCCTGGCTTCGTGTTTTTGCCTGTTTTATTCTTATGGCTAGAATATAGTCCCTCATCCCCAGGCTCCTCTCCTGACTCTCTGGACCTTATCAGTCATTCCCCCACATGCTCCCTTCACCCTTTCACCTCTCTCTTTTTGTGTGTGTGTTGTCTTTTCCATTAGAAGGTAAGCTCTTTGAGGGTAGTGGCTGTCTTTCTTTCTACTTATATTTGTGTCCCCAGCAATCTGCCCAGCAGCTCACATACAGGAAGCACTTAATGGATGCTTGTTGGCTTGACTTATCTCTGCTCAGTAGAACAGTATCCTGGAAGGCCTAGCTCAGGGCCTCCGCCTCCACCTCCACCAGGCCGTTTCTGATCCCTCAAGCGCACCCCACAATGGCCGGTGCCTTCTTCTTTTTGAAGTTATGTCATGTAACTTTGTATCTATTTATTGTATCTTCCTTGTGGAATGTCAGCTCCCTGGAGGCAGAGACTTCCACTTGTGCATATCAGGCATATAACCGCGTGCACTTGAGCGATGTGGTTGACTTCGTATTTATACTGTTCCAAGTCAGTGTCTTCACATCCTGCAGTAATGTGCCCTGAACCCTCTTTGCTGGGTAGCTGAGATCCTCTACAAGCAGTGAGGCCTAGCATGCCAATAGTTAATGTTTATTTCTCCTTTTTAAAGTTATTCCTATCAATCCAACCTCTCCATTGGGAGGGGCACATTGTGGCATAATTGGAATGTCACTGCTGTGTTTTCCCCCATCTTTCACCTAAGGGTGTTTCTAATCTAACGTTCATAGAGTCCTCCCCTCTCCTCTACCCTCCTCCCTTTCCCTTCTCCTCCTATGCCCTCCCTCACTCCCAGCTTTAACAGCCTCCAATTCTCAGTCCGGAGCATTAGCCCAGAGAGGTTATGTATTCTGAAAAGCTTCATTTTCTTCAGGAAGAGCTTATAGAGAATTCTCCCTAAAGTCCAGGCACCAGACCCAGCTTCTTCAGGAATGGCTCACAAACACGTGTGGATTCTTCAAAGCCATTTCCTTATTAAAACTTGAGAAAAGATCAGGGTCTTCTGTTGGGGAGATAAAACCATCTCCTTCCCATCTAACACCTTCTTCCTTCCCTCGCCTCTGAGCCACGGCCTTCAGCTTCTTTGTTTCACTCAGCTATTAAAATGTCATTTTTAATACTGACAGGCTTTGCCTTGCTGGCTTCAGGATTGTACTTGGAAAGAGGAATATTTGCAAGACTAAATTTGAGGCCAGGGCAGCATTTCCTGCCTATGGTTGTCCAAGATGCTACACTTAGCAGAGTCCATGACCCATAATCAATCGGGGAGCCAGCATATGGATTGATGGACTGTAGCTCCTTAATAGAATGTCCATTCATTGAGGGCAGGGACTATCTCACTTTGTCTTCCTGTCCCAGCCTGGCACAGTAGTTGGCACATCGCAGGATAAATGTCGGCTAATTGACGGATTATCAGTTTTCAGTCACCAGGATCCCACTCAAGGTCAGGGCCTACTCAAAGAAGCATAAGAGAGCTCAATTGTGCCTGAATAATTCTATTGATGATACGTTAATGGAGTTTGCCTCGCCACTGCTCTGTGACGTGGGCAGTGCCCATGTCATTATCTCCTCTTAAATGTGTGAGGTTCAGGACAATTAAGTGAGTAAGTCTAATTTGTGCGATGAGGAACCAGCAGAACTAGGGCTTTAAGTCAGATCTTCAAACCATGCCAAGACATTAGGAAAAGACTTTTAATTTGATTTACCCCTCAGAAAATGAGGGAAGTTAAGTTTGAATTGAGGATATTTGAACACAAACAAGAACATTCTTCATTCTTCACTGCTAGGACAGGATCCCTGTGTTATTAGGCTGGGCACAAGTGTCTCTGACTTCTTGCACCAAAGAGGACATTAATCCCCTGTCAGCCTCTACCTTGGAATAAGATAAATTGCACCTGAAGCACTTGGAAGATGAAACCAGCAAGCTTGGCCCCATATCACGACCGAGTTTTCTGGGGGCTAATCCCAGGGATGGCAGTGGCTGTTCCAAGCCTGGTGTGAGTGTGGCTGTTCTCATCTACCAGCGTGCTGACTCAGAATCAGACAACCCCAGGGAGAGAAGCAGGAGGTGTTTATTTTCCCTTTCTTCTTCCCTTAGTAAATTCATAATGGATACCTGATCCCTGAAGCTTCAGCTCCTCCAGCCATTTCAGGACAGAGTTTCTGGTTCTGAGATTCTAATGAGTTAGTCATTGACAACCAGGCAAATTATAGTCTTGGCCCTGAGAGGAACACAAAGAGGGAGGGGGTCTCTCTTGCTGCTTCCATACGGGGCCATGCTTATCCAGGCCTGTGGCTCTGATGAAACACATTCCGGTGTGGCAGATTCTCTCTGACAACAGTACTGCCTGCGTTCTCTCTGATCAATCCTGGGATGCCGGGAGCATTTCCCCATAGGAGATGCTGAGCTCACTCCTTGGATAAAGGTTGGGGTCACAGTATACACTTGTTGATCTGTGTGTATTTCTGAGTAAGTTTGGTATTTCAGGGAATCTTCCTTAACCCCTCTGTTAAGAAGACTAATTCCACTAGCCTCTTATACCCTGGTGCCTTCAGAGTTGGTCAGCTGAACTCATTTATTCATTTACGAAGCATTTACCGAGTGTTGATTGTGTGCCAGGGTCTGTGCTGGGAGGTAGGGAAACAAAGTCCAAAGATGAAACAGTCCGTGTCCTCAGATGTGACATTTTATCAAGAGAAGCAACATGCATGTAGCACATTGAATATAACGTATACTCAAAATAGAAACAGTGTGATCTTGGACGCAGGGTGCTAGCAATTGGGTGGAGGTAAGGACTGACTTCCTGATGGGGAGGGATACTTGATTGAGATTTGAAGGAGTCCAGGGATCCTACAAGGCAGCAGTGAGGAGGGAGTTCATTCGAGGCATGGGAATCAGCCCGTGCAAAGGTTAGAAATGGATGATGCCATGTTGTTTATGAAGAATAGTGGTCCAATGTACCAGGAACATGGCATAAATAAACAGAGTACACCTGGAAAGGTGGGAGGTGGCCAGGTTGTCAAGGCTGACATTGGTTGGGTCTTATGGATGATAGGGAGCCATTGGCAGAGTCTTGAGCAGTAAAGCCACATGGTCAGACCTGTACTTTAGGAAGACCAGTATGACATTATATGGTTTAGAAAGAGAAGAGCTGGTTGTAGGGAAACCAGTCAGGAGGCCTCTGCAGTACTCTTAAGTGAGAAGTGATGTCTCCTTGCTGCTTTGTAAGCAAGGTGAACCACCCATAGTTTTGATGTTGAACTCAAACCCTTCAGTCTTTATTAGAGAGAATTCAATTAGAATGCTGCAGACTTACCTTTGCAGCAAGTTTCTCTGATAAATATCTCATTTCCAGGATATGTAGGCAACTAATTCAAATTTAGTAGAGTAAAAGCCATTCCATAATTGATAAATGGTCAAAGGATACAAACATCAAATGTCAGAGCAAGAAATCCAAGCTGGCGACAGCCATTTTACAAAATGCTCTAAAGCACTAATAATTAGAGAAATGTACATTAAAACAACTCTGAGGTTCTACTTCACATCCATCAAACTGGCTAATGTGACTAAAAAGTGGAAAATGACAAACGCTGGAGAGGATGTGGGAAAACAGGCACACTAATGTGCTGTTGGTGGAACTGTTCCAGCCAATCTGGAAAGCACATTGGAACTTCCCCCAAAGTTATTAAATTGTGTCTGCTCTTTGACTCAATGATATCACCATTAGGTCTATGCTGCCAAACAGACTAAATGAAGAGGAAAAGGACCCATGTATATGAACATTTATAGTAACTCTTTTTGTGGTGGCAAAGAATTGGAAACTGAGGGGATGCCCACCAATTATGGAATGGAAAAACAAGTTACAGTATATAAAGGTGATTAAATACTATTTTCCTTTAAGAAATGGTGAAGGGAATGGTTTCATAGAAGCTTGAGAAAACTTGTATGAACTGACGCAGAGTGAAATGAGTAGAACCAGGGCAACAATTCATATAATAGCAATATTGTAAAGATAAACAACTTTGAAAGAGTTAAGAATTCTGTTATCACAATGACCAACCATGATTCCAGAGTACTCATGATGAAATAGGCTACCCACCTCTTGATATAAAGGGCACATTTTTTGGGACATAGAAAATACGGAAATTTATTTGTAATATGAATTTTGTTCTTTTTTTTTCCCAGTGAGGTAGGGGAAGTAGCTAAGAGGATGAGAATGTAGATCAGAATATAAAATAATATTGAATTTAAGAAAAAAGATTGTAGACACGGGGGGGGGGGGCAAGTCTTGTTTATGCCACCCTTTGTATACTCACCATTTAGCCCAGTGCCTGGCACAAGATTGGTACTTACTTATTTGTTGACTTTTTGATTTAGGCAAGAGGCTTCCACAGAAGGAAGGCACATTAATATGCTCTTGTAGCTATGAAGGGGTCAGATCTCTATGGAACTAATATGGAATTATGCAAAAAGAGTGACTGATTGTTCTTATCTTTTGACTCTGTTACCTCACAATTGCTCATCTACCCCTAGCAGGTCACACAGCCAAAAGAAAGCCCAAATATATACACAAAACTGTCCATAACCCCTCAGAGGTAGCAAAAAACTGCAAACAAAGTAGGTGCCCATCCACTGAGGAGTAGCTAAACACTCCATGGTACATGAATGTCATGGAACGTTATGGTGCCAAAGAAATGATGACTGAAGAAATCAGAAAATCACTGGAAGACTTGTATGAACTGATACGGAGTGAAATAATCAGCAGGGAAATACACAGTAATACTGATAATGAAAATGATGAGAACATTAAAAGGAAGCCAGTCTCTGCCTAAATTGAATAACTGTTCTTGGTCCTGGGGAATAGGTAATAGAACATATTTCCCTCCCTTTGTAGAGAACTGAAGGAATCCAAGAAAGTTGCATAAGATGCCATCAGTTGTTTTGGTTTAACTTTTTTTTCTCTTTCTAGCAAAGGCTCATTCTCGAGAGAGGGAAGGAAAGGGAGACTTGGTCAGAAATGACTATGATGTTAAAACCCCAACATGCCAGTAAACTTATTTAAGAAAGCAAAAGATGCTTCCATTGGCTTCACCCACTGGAAGGACACCCAGGACGATGGCTCTTTGGTGCTTCCTTGACAGGCAGAAGGGCTGCCTTCAAACAGTAGAAAGACTCGACCTGGCTTTTTGGATCCCAGGGTAGAGATGTAAACAGATCAGGTTCTTTGGCACAGCTGCTGAGCTCTGGTGGTATAGGAAAATTTTTGCAAATTATTATTTTTAATATAATCAGTGTTTTGTTTCCTGAGGCAACAAGGTGGAGGTGGGGAGAGGAGAACTGCTCACATGCTAATAAAGGTTTAGCTTCTGAAGCATCAAATTCTGTTTACTTGTGAAACGAATACCTCTCCCTTTCCATTGGGAAGAGAATTAGTATTCATTTACCTTTATCTGGCATTATTGGGTGTTAGTAGTGGGTACTCAGCCCTTCCCCCTCAGTGACTCTGGGGTCTCATTTTTGCTCATTGGTGTGCTGTGGTGTAAGGATGAATTGGGGAGGGGTGAAGCAGGGAAGCTTCAGGCACAGTCCCCCTGCTCACAGCATGGGCAGAAAATATCCACACCCCCTCCACCCTTAGGCTGGAAAGATGTAATGGGCTCCTTCCCCAGCCACAGGAGACCAGAGAATTTCATTCCTCCCAGCATCCACCCCCACATCCCCAGTGGAAAGTGAGCCCATGATGTAGTTGATAGAGAGGAAAAGGAGATAGTCCCTGGGCTGGGTGAATTTCTCTCCAGTGCTCCCCACCCCTCCCCCCTGCTCTTCCCTTAAGCCAGGAAAAACCCAGTGCAGGCAGGCCCTCTAATGCATTTCACTTCCAAAAACCCACTTTCTTGTCTGCTTTCCCCCATAAAGCCATGGCTGTGATTCATTTCTTGTTATCCCCCTTTGCCAGGTATGGGGACATGAGGAGGCAGATCGGCTTTGAAATCAGGGACATGTGGTACAACCTAGGTGAGTAGCTATGACTGCCCACGGCCTGGGCCTCCCGGTGTCTGTCTTGTCCTAGATGTTACCAAGTGGTTGTTGATTGAATGAATGAGTGAATGACGGATGGATGCATTGAGTAAATGGATCTATTATGGATGACCTCAATGGTATTTTTCATGGATGTCTCAAGAAAGGCAGTGTGGCCAGTTGGTCAGAACGTGGACTTTCTTTGAGATTCGGATGACCCTCCAAAATGTCTTTGCTGTATTAGAAACAAAGAGAGTTGGGATGAGCCCTGCATGAAGACATTCCTCCATTGAGGAAGGCACAAGTCCTCTTTGTTCTGAGTCTGTCCTTCTTCCTGAGATCTTTGCTCAAGAACTAACAGACTGCAGATGCATCTAGTTCAGCATCCTCATTTTCAGACAGGTAACCCGAGACCCAGGAATGTGCAGTGACTTGCCCAAGGTCACCCAGACCATAAACCTGGTACTCAGCTCCAGATCCAGGGCTCCATATGTGCATTGTAGCCAAACTATTTTCAGGAACTGAGCTGCTGAAGCCAAAATATAGGAAAAAGGAATGTGACAGATTGAAAAATGTGCAGGACACGTCCTTGTGGTCCATCTGTCCTGAACTGTGTTCACTTCTGAGTAAGCTGGTTGTGCAGTGGTCAGAGCACCGGGCCTCAAGTCAGGAAGCCCTGAGTTCAAATGTGGCTTCAGACACTTCCTATCTGTGTGACCCTGGGCAAGTCACTTCACTTGTATTTGCTTCAGTTTTGTTATTTGTAAAATGGGATAACAGCAGCACCTGCCTCGAAGGGTTGTTGTTAGGATCAAATGAACTAGCAATTGTAAAGTGCTTAGAGTAGTTCCTGGTACACAGTAAGCACTACATAAATGTTCATGCTGTTGTTATCATTAGTATTATTATCATTAATTATCATCGTCATTCTTATTACTATTAATGTTACCACCAGCCTGGACATTAATTTTGAAGCACTCAGCTCGGTGCCTGGCACATAGTAGGTTCTTAATAAACATTTCTTCCCTCCCCCCATTTTCCCGGAGGCCGTTGTGTACATTCTCTTCATCTTGTCCTCAGTTTTTGCAATAGATCTTCCCTCTAAAATTTTTTCTGTCCCTTCACGCTGGGTGTGGCCATAGAGCCCTTGGCTGGGAGTCAGGAAGAGGCGGCCTCCAGTGTTCTCTCAGACTCGTACTGCCTTGTGGCCCTAGGGAGCTCACTGGCAGGCTCTTGGCCTCGGTCTCTTCATCTTTAAAACAAAAGGTTGGACATGATGGCCTCTGAGCTCCTTCCCAGCTCTAACTTGGGGGTCCCGTGACCTTTCCAAAATCCTGCCCTTGAGCTCCTCACTCCACTGCCAGCCAGGAGGAGTGTTCTGTGACCCTACAATCTAAGGACTGAGGCAAAAATCCACTTGAGTTTAAAATAAAGGAGGGGCTTATTTTTTCCCTCATCTATAAAATGAGGATAATCTTCCCTGAGCCCCATCCTACCCCATCTCACAGGCCCACAATTTGTCAACCTGGACAGACTAGGAGAATGTGGTGTCCTCGGTGTCCTCATTTTGGGTCTTGAGAAGTTGTTGATCTCTTCAATGTAGACATCTCCCCCAACCATGTCTTCATAGCCCAGGGGAAGGGGGCTCCTCCAGACCTCCCAGGAGCCTTCCTCCAGATCCCTTCTCTAGTTTGACTTTACAGCTTCCCCAATAAAACACGCACTGATTTTGGATCCAACCCTTACAAGACATCAGTGCCCAGGTCCAAAGGCTGCCCTGTCTTAGGGTTTTTCCTCTGTCCTCTCACCATGAATTCTAGCTTGACTCCAAAGTCCTCCCCCCACCCCCCTTTACTCCGGCCAGGTTTCCTGTCTCGGACCCTGGACCAGTTAATCCACAGTAGCCAAGTTCCCAGTCCCAGCTACGGTGGGATCTCTGCTCTTTGCCAAAGATGTTCAGCTTAATCAC